>NC_056729.1:1397405323-1397417823 GCF_019279795.1 Protopterus annectens
AGGAAGCCAAAATATTACATCATTTGTAACAATTGCTTAATTTTAAAAGTCATGGACACATTCACACAAACATTTAAGTTCTTTAATAATTCCCAACTATCAACATATATATGCTTCACTCAAAATACTCACATTTATATTAACATTTTAAATATGTACAGTCTTAAAGGTCTGGGCAGGTAAGAAAGAAAACAGTATCACTAACTCTGGAAGCATTCCAGTTCTTTCGCCAGTTCCTTAGGATGTCTATAGATACAGAAGTCTGCAAATGATCAAGTAATTCTTTTGAAACAGTTTTCTTTTGTATATATTTTCTAGGTTTTCCGGGAGATAATTTTAAGCAAATTTATATCTTTCAGTTTAGGGCAACATACAGTTTGTATTAAATAAGTTTCAGCAGTTCCTTATTCAGGAGCATCCTGGAACACTAAAAGGTCAGCCAGGTGATTAATATCCCACTTGTATCTGGTGGGGAAGACTGGGGAGCAAGGGGTGTGACTTCCTACGGAGTGACTGGTCTCTGCTGTTGCACAGATTAGAAACATTGGTAGTGGCACGTAAATTGCAGGTCAAATATGGGACACTGTTTTCCTGTAATGTCATTATGCATTCTGTTGGCCAAGTATGAAAACTGGACGGGTGGTAACAAGATATCAGCCAAGAAACTTGTCACTAGCAAATGTGACAGGACCATAAACACATTTCTGAACAGGGGGAAGGTGTTATGCAAAACTCCTCCTTCACACATTTCTCCATTTGGGAAGCAGACAAAGCACATGGCAGGACCAAGAAACCTGCTAGATCTGGGCTATTGCCTTGACTGGAAGTTCAAAACTGTTGAGTACTGTTGCCACAAGAAAATTTGAAAAATAGATAATAAGCTATATTCATGTTCAGTGTAAAGAATATATAAGCAAGGATGTGACTTTCCAACCTCAAATAACACTAAAAAACAGCTTATTATTTGCATAAACAATATGCTAGAAGCCTCTGCAATTCCCTGGCTACTCTAAAATGAGACACATTATATTATAAAGGTAGCAACCTAAACAGAAAGACAAGCTATTGAAAAAAAATCATTAAAGGCTATTTTTTGTTTTCTTTTTTCTTTCTTTCTTTTTTTTTTTTTTTAAAGACGACTAGCACACATACTACAACCAAGCTAGAGAATTCAAATCATGTCACCAAAAGCTAGAACTGGAGATCTGACTTAAGAGCCAGGATGATGAACTCATAGCATCAGCAAGAATATTAAAGCTTGCAGAATTCTGCAACCAGTCAGTGCTGCACCTGAAATGCTATCTATTGCAGAATGCTTGTTATGCCACCAAACTCACAGTAATTAGCTACGCTTAATAATACTATTTTTCACTGTGTTCACAGCATCTGACTGGCATTCCTTTAGTTTTACTTAAAATTATGTAGTACATGCAGTACGGGGATTATGCTCAAAGATTCAGAAGACAAATTGGTTACGTGCTAGAGTGGCTTGAGACCCTTCCTTAACAAATGTTAAGCACTCGCTGCTTAAGTTGTTAAGGCCAGGTCTAACACTAGGCAGTAACTCTGCCAGTAGTGACTGACCAGCAAATGACAGCAGCAGAATAAAAGATTTGTTTCGGCCTGCTGTCCATAGCAATAACATGTTATAAACTTAGTGATATGCCACAATAACAGGATGTGTGTTCACCTACATATTCTGAAGGAAACTATGTCTGAAACTTAAATGCATGTCATGATTTTACAAATGCAGTCCTCAGTAATTTATCTGAAAATCACAGACATTATGAGGAAGTAACAACATATGAGGTAGAAATCTGGCTATTCTGCGAAACTCTGGACAGTTGAGAGCGCATGGTAGGTGAGTGCAAAGTAAAAGACTATGTTGCACTGCCTTCCTGACAGTGCTTTGCAGCTCTGGAAGATGGCAAAGTCTTAGGGATTTTTTCCTGTAACTAGTAGTACAAAGAGCAGATAAAGCTCTAAACAGTTCAAAGAATTATTAACAGGTCACCGATCCTACCTTACTATTATGTGTTCTCAACATGAATGCCAAGACTCACTTCTCAAGCTTTGGTCTAGAGGTAAATTTCTTGGCATCCATGTCTTGAACACATAATAAATCAGACTGGCGAACTGCTCATAATCCTCTAACCTGTGCCCAATGTTTGATGTTATCACTATCATCATAACATGCATTAGGTACTAGAGTGTTATCAAAGTTCTCATATCATACATTAGGCAATGGCATGGTAGTATTATGTCAGACAAATGTACAGTTCTTATTATTTTAGGATGCATGGCCAGAACATGTAGTAGTTTTCATCATGTGGTAAGAAACTGTCTGTACTACAATAACATCATATCTGGTCAAACTTACGTGCCTTTCATTTATTTGCTGGTAGCCCCACTATACAAAACTGCCTCCTTTCAGAGTCAACATATTGGCACTGTCTGGTTAACCAATTTGCTAATACTCACACCAAACAGAGACTGAAGGAATCAAACCCAAGACTCTAGGACAAAACATGTTGGCAACTTGCAGCCTTAATACTCTGCAGTAAACTGCCAGCTTAATTTATATAAACCATTCATTAACTTGGCAACTGGGAGTTTGTACTAAGAATGTTTTTTTTATTTTTTAATCTTAAGATGGTGGCGCTATATGCGGCAGCGGCCTCTTTGGTTCCTGTTGTCTTGTGTTGTCTTGTTTTTCCGTAGTGGGGCAGCATTTCCAGTGTCGCTGGTGACCGAGTGTGGAGAGAAGGCAGCCATGGTGTTGGTGGACTGATTGGACCGGGGGCTGTTCGAATTAACACAGGTGGCTGGAGTGGTTGGCATGGTAGGCATGGCTGGAGTAATTGGCCTGGTTGTGGCCATTCAGGCCTGTATGAGGAGAGGTATGCCGAGAGGAACAGATGGTGGTAACTGGGTGCTGGATGGTGTCAGAAAGTGGTGTGCCAGTTTCAAGTGGATGGTGAAGGTAGAACTGGACTGTTGCTGGCAGAGATGAGGTTGGTGTCGGAGTGGATGGTGGATCGTTGAGACTGTGGTCGCTGGACCTGGACGAGGGCAGATGGTGGAGACCAGACTGCTTGCTTGGATGTGTGCTTATCCGGACTCTTGAAAGTCTGTTTTTGTTGGACTGGTGAAACTGGACTGGGACTTGGACTTGCCGGTGTGGAGATGGACCTTTGGTTGGTTGGGACTCTGTGTCATGTGTTTGTATATTGTATATGTGATGTAACTGCTTGTGTTCTATTGTTTGTGATGGTCTGTGTTGTATCATGAGCTTGAAGGAGCATCATTTTTTTCAGCTGTGCACTTTATGGTTATGCAGTCTGAATGACAAAGTTTACTTACTTAAGTACCTTTTAGCAGCAACAATCAAAATAAAGGTAAATGATGAGCACCATGATTTACAACAAATAAAGTTCAAAGCAAAGACCAGGTATCTTCATGACTTTGGACAGTTTAATGACTTATCACAAGTAAACAAATAATTACAATCACCGAAAAGGATTATACTAATGCAGAAAAAGTGCTGAAAAGAGGAAAACTGCTAAGTGAATAATTGTACTTTTGCTCTCATCTAGTGATACCCTGTTATTACAGCTGTATTATTTAAAAGTTACACAGAACGTTGCTCTAGGCAAACAGGGAGCAGACTATGGTTCTGCCAGCAGCAGCCACTCACATACACAGATGGTTTGGAAATCTGATCCACAAGGACATCCATTAGGCAGCCTTCCATGTACAGCCATTTGTGGTCCATGGAAAGTTATAGCTCATAGGTTCATAGGAGGTTACTAGGCTAGTGGCCCTACAGCCCGTACAAGCCTTGCCATGTTAATCCCGAGTTGCTTCTACTGTCTTTGGTTAGACAGACGTAATTTAAAGAACGTGTCTGTGAGAAACACTGACTACCCTGTCCATGTGGGACACAGGTGCTACACCCCCGGGTGAATTTCTGGTCTCCCATCAATTTGTCCAAGTTGTACTTGAATAAGGTCAGTGAGGAGCACTGCTTCACGTGAACTGGAAGTTTATTCGAGTAGCGGCAGTCTCTGGGAGATATAGCTGTCTCTCCGTCATGTTCTGTTAATGTCAATGGCTATGCTGAGATCCGTAGAGTGACTTACTCTAGTGCCATTTGACTTGTGGATGTGCAGCATATCCATCAGTGCAAGTTCAAAGACTGCCCTGTAGGCCAGGCACAAGTCGCCTCTCAGCAGCCTATACAATGCAGAGTACAGTGACAAGGCTTTCAGTCTATCCACTTAAGTCATGGTTTGGAGGCCCTGTATTTTCTTGGTGAGAAAACTCTCTGGTCTCTCCAGCTGCAGCAGGTGTCTGGTGAGGTACATACAGAAGGTATCACTGTCCTCTATTAATGGTTTCATGCCCTTATGAAATGTGCAAAGTAAAAAGCTTTCCTTACCACTGTGGAAACTTGGTGGTCATAGTTCAGATTGTCATCTACCTGTGTTCCCTGATCTCGCACCACTGGGTTTAAACTTTGGGGATGCTGTCAATATTGTAATTAGAAGGAAATTCTGCTTTGCTAAAGGGGATAATAATGCACTTTTTGTATTTAGTTTTAGACCGCGGCTTTGTCACCAGGCATTTATCTGTGTTAGCTCTTTCCATAATATGCTAACAACACTGGGGGACTCAATGATTGCACCCAATTTGCAATCATCAGCAAACTTGATAAGCCAAAGGCTGCCTACTTGAGGCTGGACTACCGAAAAATAGATTCCAAACAGTAAAGGGCCCAGAACAGAGCCTTTTGGTATGCCACTGGTGATGGATCTACTGGTAGAGGTGAAATCACCAACTTTGAGAGTGTGTGTGTTATGTCAGTGAGCCAAATGGCTACCCCATCTAGTATTTTAAGGGTTAATCCCCAACTGGGAGAGTTAATAAATGATACCTGAGAAGGGATTGTGTCAAAAGCTTTGGCTAGGTCAAGATAGGCAGTATGCACTATCATACTTTCATCCAAAGCTTTGGTGACTTTCTTGAAGAAGTCTGCTAGGTTATAAAGCATGATCTACTCTTAAAGCCAAACTGGGATAGGCTTAGATTTTTAAGGTCACCTATGTCCTTGTTGACAAGGTCCATGATGATTCTTTCCCTGGCCTTGCAGATGAGGCTGGTTAGACTTATGGGTCTATAGTTCCCAGGGTTGGTTGATGCCCTCACTTTGTGCAAGGGGATAACTGTTGCTGTTCTCCACTCTGCTGGAACAAAGTCAGTTCTCAGGCTCTGGTTAAAGAGAATGCCAAGTGAGTCTGCTAGGTCCTGTTTTAGACTGCTTAATAAGCAACCTGGGGTGTTATCTGGTCCCACTGAGGCCTTGTTTTTGGCCTTGGAGAGTGCAGATATGACCTAATCTCTAGAGATACTAGGCAGAGAGCTGGTGCCAGGTATGCTCTGAGGTATAGTTGATGGTGGGTGAAGCTTGCACCAAATCTGTCACCTAACAGGTTGGCAATTTACTTCTGTATAGTATGAGTGGTACCATCTACTATTGGGCATTCGTTTATAGATTCCGGATGTAGTTAATGAATACCATATGATTATCCAGAGCTAGGGATGCTTTTTTTCCTTTGTAATTAGCTTTAGAGGACTTTACAAGATTTCTGATTTGCTTGTTCAAACTGTGAAGGGAATTCTTCCTCTGCGGAGTCAGTTCCCTGTTCTTAGAAATCAATTTCTATCTTTTGTTATATAATCTGTTTATACTTGAGGTCCACCAGGGTGGCTTATTTTTTCAGGAAGACCTGCTTTTAATCCAGTCAAGCACAGACGAGTCTAATGACTTGCTTAAGTGTTTATACAGGGCATTTGTGTACACCTCTGCATTTGTTGTGTGTGACTGCAGGGGGTATAAAACGTTTTACACCATCACTTAGTAGGCTGTAGTTTGCTTTGGACAAGTTTTTTAGATTTGCTGCTCCTGTACTGATGGCAGGTTCAACAGTTATTTCAAATGAGACTGATTTATGTTATGGTCCAACCCGACCTGGAAGGGCATCACACAATGGGGAGAGCAGTGACCCCCCCACTGGTGAGTAATTTGTCTAGGACATTTGAGCCACTTGTGGGGGTGCAGACTATCAGTTCCAGAGCATTTGTATTGACAAAGTCTAGGAACCTCTATGTGAGCATGTTTGTGTTCTTGTATGTCACCCAGTCGATGGAAGGATAGTTGGAATGTGCCATGACTAAGGCATTGGACTGTATGGCGAGTGACTCCAGCAAGTCCAGGTAGGTGGATGTGCTTTTCTTGGTTCTAGCAATGATGATGTAGGTTGTTTTTCCTATAGTTAATTGGACATGGAGTAGTTTGAGAGAGTCATACTGTCTGACCAGTCTCAAGGTGTACTTGGCTTTAATGAAGATGGATACACCTCCACCTTTGGTTCTTTCATGCCCATTTTGGGGTCTGAACAAATGGAAGGCATTATAGTCTTGCACAGTGGGGGTGCGCACCACGGCCTTGAACCATGTCTCAATGACTACGCAGACGACAGCATCTTCCAAGGTGAGAAGTGCTTCCAGGGAGTGCAGTTTCATGTTTAGACTCCTAGCATTAAGCAGCAGAACCTTCAGTTTGTCTTGAGTGGATTTTGTTACATCAGAAATTTGTTGTTCTGACATTGCCTAAAAATTGGACTATGGGGGGGACAAGCACCTTTGCCAGTATCCGAAAGCGTAGAGAAGACAGGTGCAGACCATGTCTGGTAAAGCAGCATGGCATGTCGACAATGTCTTCCTAGGCTGACAGATACTGGATCCCCCTGTTCTGACACCACAAGCTAAGCCAACTCCTGAAGTCATTCATTTTTTGTTTATATTATGGCATCATGCTGGGTGAAGGTAGAATGTTGTCTAGGGCTAAAGTCATACCTGCCTGGGACACATAATCTGAGAATTCAGTCATGTTTCTCTTCATATAGTTCAGAGAGATACATCTCAAGTCATTCACCCTGACATGAACTATGACATAACGGTACTTGTTGTTGAGTGACTTGAGTACATGTGTGATATGACAGATCCTGGCACCTGACAGGCAGTTGAACGTGACCTCCTACGTGTTCAGCCTATTGAGGGAGCCATCTGTGTGTCACTATGAAGTCATCTATGACCAAGACATTAGGTATTGAGGTGTTTTGTCTTAGGGGCTTATTTGCTGAGACACTGGTGTATGTGTTATTATGTGTAGTGGTTTCCATTTGTATTGCAGTGTGTGCAACTGGTTTACTTTTGGGAGTCTCTGATCTTTTGGCAGGCTTCTAGTGAGTACCTCCACATATATGTCGTGACCTCATTTTGGGTGAGAGGTGAAGTGTTTGTGCTGACAACCTGTTTGATGTCCGGTTTGTTGTTACATGAGAGAACTGATTCCAATCTCTCACATGAGGTACTTGCATATTTTAGGAGTAAGTGGTTGTCAGTATATATGAGGCAGTTACCACATTGCCTCAGGATGTGCATGTCAATCAGGCTGGCTGATGAAATTATGGGAAACTGCCCATCCATTATAGCAGGTTTTTACTGTATGTACTATTAGGGAAGAGACTGGGCTAGTTTGACCAGTTTTTGTGCTAGGACTAACAAAGATGCTTGATCTATTGAAGGTGATGGATAATGGATTGTACTATGCATGTTGCTGTATTGGATTGTTATTTCCTAATCATATATAATGTATTGCTATGCTGCTCACATGTAGTGTATTGCTTTACAGTATATGTACAACGTAATACCATATTACTTTACAGTATATGTATAATGTGTTGACATATAATTATATTTATGTAGTATGTATTAGTTGTACTATGTCTGGAGCTTTTCTCCTCGGGCCTCCACATATAATGGGCTCACCATGGCCCACTGGACTATCCCGGTAAATAAATGCATAAATAAATAATGTGTGGCAACACTGCTCAGTGTGCCCATAGTGCAGTTAGGGAAACTTGTGAGGGTTCCACTGACAGATGTCTAGGGAAAACTGAGTTTCACTGTGCCTGCACACAGTATATAGGCACTTCAGAATGGCAGATCAGTGTGGACAGTTAAAGTAAGGAGCTTCATTCTCTCATTTGTGATTTGATTCCCTTAGTCGCAATTCCCTACTGTAAGACTGTGAGCATGTCAGAAAGACACAGTGATCTTGGGCTAACCTTGAACAGAAGAACTAGTATCTACAGAGTTTACCTGCTTAAAAAATAAAAAAAAAAACTTGGTACTGCGTGAAGTACACTAGAAAAGGAGTACCACAATGAAAAGTAATGCTGCAGGCACAAGTGTGCTTGTCTGCCCGTGGCATTTGAAATCCGACTTCTAGAATGAACACTGCTGGATTGCTGACAACAAAATGAAGGAACAAATAACCCATGATGATATCCTTTGGTACAGATGATAGAAACGAGAGATACAGTAGGGTACTGCATGTCAGATGAAGACCGATGTGAGTATTTATGTGGCAACCACACAAAGAAGCATATGCTTGTGTCTTTATAAAGTTAAGATATGACAACAGAATTAAAAACATTAGCAGCATATAAGAAGGACTGTATTTCTGGGTAAATTAATCTTTCCAAGTTACAGCTTGTACGGATAATGTACCCAATGTGAGCCTTTTAACCATCAGTAGCATTCCACTTCCATCCTCTCGCATATAGGGCATGTAGTTTTACATATGCCACTGCTTAGCCACAGATCACTGTATGTCATGTTGTACACACTCCTCCTAAAAGCATCTCAATAAGCAATTCATAAATGCTAGAAGCTCTTCCATAACAATTAAAGTATTTGTAGATCATTCAGATAAACATTATACATTACACTGTGCAAAAACTGGACAAATATGCTGAGAATTAATAAGCAAAATGTTGAATTTGGACCAGACAAAGGTACAAAATGCAAAATTATGTCAGAAACTAAGTATTAGTGCTGTAAGGCACTAAAAATCCAGATGGGTGCAATTACTGTGGCGAGTAAAGCCATTATTGCAAAAGCTACTTGTGTGAAAATAAAAATATGAAGTTCCATACTGCATATAAATGGATCATTAGCTCATTGACCGTTGACTAGATTTCATTGCTGCTACGTATGTGATTCTGTTGGCATTCATTCTTTTCTCTTTTTCTCAGTTGGGAGGGTGGCCTAATGGTTAAGGTGTTTGCCTTACAAACGTAAGGTGCAGGGTTTGAGTCTCACAAGGGATAACTGGCTAGGCTTAAAATGTCTTGCAAGAGTAGTTAGCCTAATACTAACCTATGAACCTATAAGATACTGCTTTTAGGATTTACATGAGTTAGATTGCCAGTAACTAGGGCAGGTTGTAAAGAAACAGAAAAAGAAGAAACCAGACTACATGGAACAATAATGAAGAGGCAAGAGGTTACTAGCTTTGCTCGCTTTCATCTCTTTCTCAGAGGTGTTTGAATTAACCTAGTGATAATATGAGTATAGGTTTGTGGCCACCTCCTTGAGAGTTTTTTGACATATGTTGTACACAGTTTGTCGTTGACAGTTTATAAAGAAATCAGACTAAGGTTTTGCCTGTTGTATTCAAAGGAAATTTTAGTATGGGTGAACAATTTATTTGGCACATGTAATTTGTACTTTTTAACATATTTAATGTCCTCTACTATTCTACAACCTTACTTAGATATAGATATGATAACAGCAGTTACTTTATTGAGCTCTCTGCAGTTAAGGCCTAAGATGCAGTTTGTTCTTCCATCAGTAAAGGGCAAAGTGAAGAGCAGTTCTGTTCAGCAATATGTTAGACAATATATGTTCCTTTCATGGAATGTAAATGGATTAACTAGTACTTTTAATAGCATCCCACAGGGTGCTCATATATGTGAGGTTTAGACCTCACTTCTATTTTACTTTAGGAGATATACCTGAATACAGTCCAAAAGAAGAACATACAAGTTATACATTTTTTTGTTATTTGACATCTTTGAATGCCCTGGAACACAAAAAACTACTGATATGGTTCCATGTGTTGGGGGGGGGGGGGGGTCTTGTCTTACCCTGTAGGTAGAAGAAGAAGTTATAAATTGATATTGGCAAATACTGTCAACCTGTCTGAAACATTAACATATTTGTCAGATCCAGAGGATCAATTTAACCTAATGAAAGAGTTGCTGGCAGGCCATCTACTTACAATTCTGAATATATATATCAATATTGGAACAACAAGTGATCTTCTTCTTCTTCTTCTTTCGGCTTTTTCCCGGTTAGGGGTCGCCACAGCGGATCACCTTGTCCGCACATTGAATGGCAGTGGAGTTTTACGGTGTCGAGTTGCCAGCCCGGCGCCCAACCTTCCACAGAAGGCACACTCACACGCACACCTAGGGCCAATTTAGAGTGTCCAATCCACCTGCAGCATGTCTTTGGGATGTGGGAGGAAACCGGAGCACCCGGAGGAAACCCACGCGACCACAGGGAGGACATGCAGACTCTGCACAGAAGGCACCCCAGCCGAGGATCGAACCGGAGAACCTCTTGCTGTGAGGCAGCAATGCTAACCACTGCACCACCATGGCTGCCCATTGGAACAACAAGTGATAAGGCAGCAAGAAGTACAAATAAACTGTTTTTCAAGAAGGGCTGGTACTTATTGATCCATAGATTGTTAATAGGCTAATGACCAGGGTGAAGGCCTTTCTAGGCCTAACCAAATCTGCTGGAAAGAATAATGACATCCTGCATCCAAACAGGATACTGAGGACCAGGCATTTATAGGCTACCTCTGTCCAAAAAGGACAGTTGTCAGACCAGGTGTAAGTTTCCTATTCCCTATCCATTTGTCTAGGTTGAGCTTAAACTGGGTAATAGATGAACTCAAGCTTTACATGGATGGGAAGCCTGTTCCATAGGAGGGGCAGTCTCTGGGATACATATCTGTCTCTCCAGCATGTTCTGTTTAAGTCACAGACAACATTCGGGTCCCTAGACCTTGTATTTCTGGTATTGTCTGACTTATGAATATGTAGGAAATTCATAAGTGAGGGGTTTGTGGATGCCATGCAAGCTAGTAGGCACAGATCACCCCTCAGCAATCTAAAGGAGACTGAGTAAAGGGAAAGGGCTTTAAGATGCTCTGCATAAGGCAGGCAAATATATTGGTGGTGGGTAAGTTTACTTGTGTGCCTCTGTCATTTATTATAGTACTGCTTTTTTGCATATCCTTATATTTCTACTGAGTCTATTCCTGCAGTTGTATTTGTTGTGTTTCTGATGTAAACAGAGCTTCAAATTTGTTTAACTTTATTTACTTTTTTGTTTCTTATTTTTTATTATTTATTTTTTTTACTAATTTAATCTATCTTCCTTCTGTAAACTCTCATTCATATAAGCCTGAATATCGAATTCCGTACAGTGATGCACACTTTTTCCTCTGTGTTGATCTGTATGAGAATAAAGTTTACTTTGACTATAGCTTTGTATTCTTTTTGAAAGGAACTTCTGAGGTCGCACTAGTTGCTGTATATGCCCGGTCAAGTACATACGGAAGGGAGCATTATACTCTATGATCGGTTTAATAACGGCAGAGTACAGTGGGACACTGACCTCTTTGGACCTAGATGCCATGCCCTTACTTTTAAGTTGTGCTACATAAAAGGATTTCCTCACCACTGTGGCCATGTGGTGGTTGAAGGTAAGGCTACTGTCTATGTGTGTACCCAGATCTCTGACCACTAGGTCAACTCTTAGAGGCATATTGCCAATATAATAATTAGCTGGGATGGCTGACTTCCCAAAGGCACTATTTGTTAGTCAGAGATAGGCCGTCTTGAAGAATGCTAATGTGTGCAGGGAATTTGATAATCACTAGCTTGCAGTCATCTGCAAACGTAGTCAGCCATAAACCTTAAGCATTTGCTTCCACTTCAGAAAAAAATATGTCAAAAAGAACTGGGCACAGTACTGAGCCCTGGGGAACTCCTCTAGGGACTGGCCTCTTGCTGGAGGTGGCCTCACCTATTTTGATCCCCTGGGTCCTATCACTGAGCCAATTGGCTATCCAGTGGGAGATAAAAGGGTTTATACCTAATCTAGTGAGCTTCGCTATAATGACTGAGTTGGGTATTGTATCAAAAGCCTTGGTCAGGTCATGGTAAGCTGTGTGCACAATCTTGGCCTCATCCATTGCTCTGGTGAACCTTTTACAGAAGTCCACCAAATTTAATAGGTGTGACCTTCCTTTAACAAAGCCAAACTGTGATGGGTCTGGCATTTGCAGGTTACCTATATCCTTGATTATCATGTCTTGATGCTTCTTTTCATAACCTAACATATGAGGCTGGTCAGACTTATGGGCCTGTAGTTAACCGGATTGGTGGTTGGACCTCCTTTGTGCAGGGCATTCTTCTATTCCTTGGGCACAAAACCTGACTTAGGCTCCAGCTGAAAAGTGATTCAGATAGACCACAGAGGCCATGATTCATGACATTTAGTAAGCATCC
>NC_056729.1:1398072823-1398176011 GCF_019279795.1 Protopterus annectens
ATTAAATACAAAGCTTCCTTTGGTATGTACAGATTCAAGTACATTGTTTCACTGGAAAGGCCCCAAAGATTTCTAACCAAAAAAATTAAATATTTTAAATCCAACTACTCTGGTAGATTAGCATAACTCTCCTTATAGTATAGTGTACAGGTTTGCTGAGAGGAGACCTTTGTCTTGCTTTCTGAGCCATGAAAGACCCTGTCCTTTTTGATATATTATTTCATTGCAAAACCAGTAGATCTAAAAACAGATGCACTAAGGACTTGAATCTACACTAATAAACAAGACTTGCTGGAGATGCAGGTTCCTGACTGAACATATTCCTAGCCCATGGAATTAAGTTACCACTGCAAGTCAAAGAAAGTGCTATTTCAGCTACCTTTAAGGCTAGTCTTGAGACTGGATGTATAAACACAAATTTACACCAGGATTATCATGCGGAGCCCTGCTTGACTTGGAAAATGAACACTATTACATGCTAGAAAAGGGTGGCAAGAACTTAATTTGTCAACGTATGGGTTTACATGGCTAGGCATCTTATGATTCCCGTGATCACTTGCCTAGTATGTTCCTATATAATTCTAATAATATTTTATAAAGCTGGTTCAGAAAATCACCTAGGCACAGAGGCAATAAACTGTGCACGTAAACTTAAGTTATACACTTTAAATATGTTAGTGTTGGGTTTACATAGTTGTAAAACCTTAGAAAATTCATATAGAGTTATGCAGTTTTTATAAAGCAGAATGTTATACAGTTCTTATACAGTTCTCATAAAGTAAGAGGTTTACATTTGGTTTTATCATTTTACATGGGTTGCAATAAAATTTGGCTACATGAAATTGACACTTATAGGTTTAAAACTGAATTTTCTTGCAAAAAACTCAAATGCAAGTGAGTAAAGATTTAGATTACAGAGACAGGTCTAGAGACTATGAGGAGAACACAGGAGTAGGTACACTTAAATGGCAAAGGAAAATAGTTGACAGACTGTAGGCATTTTTAGAATTGTAAGCCTTAAAGAGGTTAGGCATTATCCCTAAAACATTTACAAGCAACTTTCTTGAAGACGTACACAGAAAGTGACTTCTTAAACTCGGTAAGTGTCTCTTGATGCATTGTTTTGGCTGGTAGCTTGTTACAGAAACTTGAATTTGTTAATGAGAAGGCTTTTTCACTGTCTCTGGGCTCCAGCAACAGCAACTAAGGATGGCCTTCAGTTTTCCCTTCCTCCAGTAGGAGAATTGTCTGTAAATTATTGGGCCTGATTCTAAAAGATATGCTCTCAGTGTAAGTGACCACTTACACTGAGAGAAGGCTAACAGCAGGTCTTCTAGAATCTGGCCCCCCAGTGTAAGCCTGTTTATAGATAGGAATTAAACCAAAGTAAGTCACTTACACTGTGAGCAAGTCTGTCGGAATCAGGGTAGAATTACACTGAGAGCAACTCTGTTAAAATCTGTCCCTTTGACTCTCAAGCCCAGCTGGTTCTCTAATAAAAACACTCCCACTCCTACAACTGCACTGCCAGTTCCTAGAATTGAACTGCCATCTCCTAAGTGGGGACGGTCTCTTTATATCAGAAGGTGGTAGTCTTCTAATTATGTTTCATGCTACATGTAAAACTTTATCACACAGTGAACACTACTGAAATATTTTAACCACAAAAGTCATCACCAGCTAATGGTTAATTGTACAGCCTTCTATGATGTACTGCATAATGCTGCACTCAACTTCTTTTCTCCTACATTTCATCTGGAAAGTGTGGCTTGTGATTAACCAAAAATTACAAAAATTACTGGTCATGCCATATTACTTAACTATGCTATATTACACAACCTTCTGCTTAAGTAATGTAACTGAGCATACCTTCAAAAACACTGGATTTAATTACCTTCCTATAAATCACCCTTAATAAGCAAAAAGCTCTTTGGTAAACCCAAAATTTGATTTTTTTTTTTGTGTTCCTCGCAAACTGAAAGCATTCTGGAAGAGCCTGCATTGATGGCACACATACAATAAATACTGGAATTGCTTAAGTCTTTGGTTTTCTGTAGTCTGGGCTTGAGGACCAGTGAAGCCTGCACTTAGCAGAAAGTACTAATGAGATACAGTTTGCACAACTTTTTCAGGTCATTATGGGGTATTTCAAAACCACAACTGGAATCCAAAATTCTTCCTTTACTGCTTTTGCAGAATAAAATGAAGACCATGTAGTAAAAGACAGAAAATAATTTATTCTAGCACCTCGGTGTTGCCACCTTCAAAGAATAAAAAAAACTACAAAAAAGCTCTACCTTTTATAGTCTACCATTAATTACATTTCATTAACCAATTAAACAATAAACAGCAATTATCTCATTAAAGTAGGTATTTCCAATTCAATTCATTATTTAAACCTTTAGGAATCAATGTCTTTAAAATGTAAATGATTTCCTTATACAACAATTTCTGTTTAATATATCTTCTTTAACGTCTATGCATTCTATCTGTCCCAAAACAGTGCCATATAATAAATTAGCATCATTTTCATGAAACATTTTAAAATGTGAATCAATTACTTTATCTTCCCTACAATTTTTATATCCCTTAAATGCTCCATGAACCTTACACAGAACTCTCTCTTTGTTTCACCTATATAATATAGGTGGCATGGACACCTCAGGGCATATATTATTCATTTACTCTTACAAGAAAAAGTGCTCCTAGGTTCAAATTTAATGTTGTTCATGCTGTTAAATGTATCCACAATATGTCTGCATATATTACACTTGCCACATTTCAAAGTTCCTTTAACGGTGCCCTTGTTATTTCCATGGCAAGCATGATAAACATACCATGTACTACCATATCTCTCAAGTTTTTGCCCCTGGTGTAAGAAAAAAAAGTTTTTTGTGGAAAAATACTTGCCAAGAATTTATCTTGCATCAAGTACTTCCAGTAGTATTCTATTAACTCCACCATTTCTTTACTTTTAATATTATAAACTGATACAAAATAGATTGGATCCACTAGACATTTTTTATCCGTTTCATTTCTTCTGCCTGTAAAAATTGATCTATTACTCCCCCTTTCTTTACTTATTCCACATATTTTACTTTGGGCTTCTTGTATGTCATTAGCATCATAACCTCTTGCTAGAAACATTTTTATGGTTTCACTCATCTCTTGTGCCAACAAGACTTTATCATTACATAATTTCGAAATTTGTAACAATTCCCCATAAGGTAAAGCTTTCAGAACATGGGGTGGATGGGAACTGGTAGCATGAAGGTACTGACTGCCATCCGCCATCCACAAATTTCCTATAGATATTTGTCATGATTTTCCCATTCTCTTTCCCTTCTAACACAAGGTTCAAATATATAATTTTATCACCCCTCTGTAAACCATCAAATGCTAAACCAAATGGGTTTTTGTGTAGTTCTGTTATGAAGTCTTCTACTCCATCCCAGCCATTTTCACATACAAATACTAAATCATCTATGTAATGGAAATAAAAATTGACATATTTCTTCATAAAATCTAACTTAAATAAAAAAGTAACTGCAAAAAAATCCATAAAAAGATTAGCATACATGGGGGCAAATGCTGCCCCCATGGCCGTACCTTGTTTTTGCCTATACAATACATTATCAAAATAAAAATAATTTGTTTTTCAGCCAGAAATCTACCACATCTGAAATAAAGTTTGAAAAGGGACTAGCCCCTAAAAAATACTTAATAGCATCTATTCCATCCTTATGCTTAATACTTGTATATAAGCTTTTGACATACAGGACTAACCAATATTTCTTCCTATTCCACACTATAGGAGAAATTTTCATCAGAAAATCAAAACTATCCTGCATATATACTGGTGACTTTTGAACATAAGGCAACAAAACTTTATGTAACACCACATCAATGTTGTGCAAGATGTATTTACAAGCCGAAATTACAGGTCTACCAGGGGGGTTCTAAACTTTTATGCACTTTAACCAAGCAAAAGAAAACAGCTTTTTCACTGTTTCTATTGAACAATTTATCTTTTACAACTTTTTCAGTAAAATAACCTAACCTTACACTTTTTTCATAATTAATCATTGCGTGTTCATATTCTTTCTTCCACATTTAACATATACCTCAGTCAGCATTATCTAAATGTTCCATACACATCATGTGATACTGTAATACAGTCATAATCACTATCTTATTTCCCTTGTCCGCTGGTTTTATTATTACATTTTTTCTATTCCGTAATGTAAACTAGAGGAGGTGAAGGTTGTGTTCTGTGGTTCATTATGGGGTATTTATTTATTAATTAAAAAAAACTCTTACTGCTAACCAGCTCTTTGGAAAAGGTCATGTATATACAAATAAAATAAACATGTGAAAAGGAAATTATTCAAGATATTTAACTATTCTGAGTTCTAAGGCAGTTATATAAAACATGGGGAAAGTAAATAATTAAAACAAAGTACAGGAAAAAAAACTGTAGAAAGGCATCATCAAGATGTACTGATCTGTTTGAGTCTTGAGATTAGTTTGTATAAGGACTTCATCTGGGAAGGTAAGCATTTAAAAAGGTTGGATGAAAAAATGTGGATTGAAACTAGGTAGTAACTAAATCTCATTAAAATTAGATGAAAGATGAATTGCGGGGTGCTGCATGAATCTATGCTGAATCCAGTCCTGTTTATGGTTTCTGAATGGACAATGCAGAGGAAAGAAATGGCAACCCTGTCTGTTAGCAAACAATGCAGGCAGCTGTAATTGTTTGCTCTATAACATTTTATTACAGAAAATTCAAGTATAATAGCATAGGCAACAATAAACAACAGTAAAATAACAGTAGTATACAATATAACAATCACAATCAATCATGTGTCTGTGAGCGTGTGTGCGTGCGTGTGTGTGTGTGTGTGTGTGTGTGTGTGTATAGATACACACACACATGCACATACTGTATAGATATATATATATATATATATATATATATATATATATATATATATATATATATATATATGCATTAGCTATTTACAACTATGTAATACAGAAATTACAAAAAAAGTAAATACACTTTATGTTGACAATTTTAATATGGATCCACATTACGCAGTATGAAATTATAAGCAAGAGACAGACTAAACAGTTTCATAAGGGACACACAGAATAAGTGTTAGATACAGAATATTTTAATAGAAATGAAAAAGAACATGAATGAAAGGGAAGTTGTCAGGATATGAACCATAAATCAAATGTAGCTGGCCCTGATTAAATGAATAGATTAAACAAGATGTCACAGCATCCAATCCATACCACTTTTTGTTCTGAATACTTTTTTAAGAATTTGCATGCCTTAGTATATTTAGTTGATAATTGACCAAAGTTTGACTAGTTAATTGGATTTTAAATCTAATCATTTTTTGTTGAGGCTACAGTAGATGAAATGCTGCCACTTTTATTGCTTAAATTCTGTATGTGGGATGGTAGAATATGGAGCACTGCAAATTCCCAAGACAATGGTTAATTTACAATATCCAATTGTTTTAATTTGTGACTAAGTACAGTCTATAAAATGCCAGTAAATTTACAATGCCAAAAAAAAACTGTGTAAAAGATCAGCATCAGCATCTTTACAGACACTCTAAAGCATGAAGGAAAAAAGAAGCTTTTCTGACTGGGGTCATGTTAGAGTATATTTAACAGTGAATAAAAGGTTGAAAGTAATTCTGTTACAAATATGCAAAATAAATAAGGTATAAAATAAAGCTTGCTAAAATGTAGAAATAGGGTTTAGCAATATGTGATTAGCATCCATACTAAATGACTGTTACTTGGAAAATAAGGAATTTTCTTAATGGACATGTTTTCCTACAAACGTAGCAAGATGCACTTCACACTGTCAGCAAGAAATCTGACCTCTTACAGACTTAGCAAAAATGTAAAAAAACAGGATGTATGCATTTCACATTGTTAGTAAGAAAGCTAACCTGCTTCCTTAAAGAATGGACAACAGGAAAACAATCTGTACGTGTTTCTATCATATGACACTGTTAAGCAAGGAAGTTTGAATGGATATGTTTTCATCAAGTCAGCATTTGCACAAGATCCCCCGGATTTACTAATCTTCCATGCAGGGCTAGCTTAGTCCTGCACGGAAACGGCCATTTAGGAGCAGGACGGCAGCGCGCCATGCATATTAATGAAGGGGCGCTGCCTGAGCTCCTAATCTTACACAGAGCGGGTAAGAGTGCAGGGGGCGTGTCTGAGAGCATAGCTCTCAGAATATACATGACCCTGCAATGAAAAACAGCAGAAAGCCCTAAAAGAATGAGCGAGACCACTCATAGGTGTCCGCATACCCCCAGCAGCATCCCCCCATGTGTACAAGAGCAACAGTAAACACAAACAGTATAAAGATACTTTTTTTCTTTATGAAACAGATGAAATTTAACCGTAGGTGCGTGGGTTTGCCCATCGCTTAGCTACAGTTAATGCAGCTTAAATGGCAGAAGAGGATGAAAAGGAAGATACATGTAAATGAAGCAGTATAGCAATAGTGTAGTGGGCAGAGCATTCGCCTTATGAGCAGTCATTCCTGGTTTGAGTCCCACTGCAGCACATTCCATTTTCCATGTCAAATCATGTTATGACCAATATTTTTAGTTGCATAACCTAGTAAATAACATATATTTGTGAACTGGAGTACTGCATTAAATGCAGATGTGAGGTGTCAGTGTCATAATGTTGCAAAGTCCACTGATAATCACATGTGCCCCCATACAGTATATGTACACAGGAATCAGGGAAACAAATGGAAGGTAAAATGTGTAATGAATGATAACTCCATACAGTTTGCAAATCCTCCACCTTCCCAAGAACCATTAGACATTACTGTCTAAAGTAGTGCAGTGGTAAGCGGGAGTAAGCACTAGTAAGCAAGTGTAAGCACTAATAAGCAGTAGTAAGCGGGAGTAAGCATATGTAAGCACCAGTAAGCGGGTTTAAGTCCGTCTGCTTGGGGGTAAGCAATGAGTACAAAGGTTAAGCAATGTTGAAGCTAACCCTCTGTAAGCATATTTAACCAAAGGTTAGAATAGCTTACCCTCACACAAACCCATTTACAAGTGCTTAAAAGTACCTTAATCACCCTGTATCCAACAGCCACTGTTCTGCCAAGCAACAAAATAAACAGCTTTGCAGGTCTTGAACCCAGGACCCTATACACTATAGTCACAGTAGTTAACCACCAAGCTATCACAACAGTATATAAGAACGAGGTATCACTAAACAAATCCTCACTATAGTAAAATCAAACAGAACATGTGAAGGGAATCAGTATACAGTCATATGCTCTATAACATATTACATAACATAAATATGTGAACTGGAGTACAGAAGTAAGCCCAGATGTGAGGTGTAACTGTAATAGAGTTTTGAAGTCCCCTATTAAACACAAGGACCGCATACAGTGTACGTACACATGAATCATGGATACCAGACATATATATTACATGTAATGAATAATAAATCAATGCCAAAAAGCAAATATAATGTGAAGTAAGTATTAAGCAATGCTAAGCATTGCACAGGCCAGCTTAGTAGGTGTAAGCAATGTGTAGGCCAGCTAACTCAATTTGCCCAGTGGTATACCCCTTTAAACAATGCCAACCATAGGTAAGCAGGTTTGCCCATAGCTTAGCCTTTTCAAAACCATCCAATCATGGCAAAGTTTGGGAAACCGGCCCTACTTAAACCCAACAGGTGGGAATATATCTCATAACTGGTTGTAGCTTCCCCTTGCAGGCACCATGTCAGGAATGGAAGAGGGAGTACACTTTTGGGCGCAGCGCTGAGGCATACAGGTGTCCAGAGTCATGGCAGGACTCCTTGTCAAAGACCATGAGCAGAGACTGCTGCAGGGCCAGTACCAGGGTTCCCAATTTAAGGAGGAAGCCTGGGACAGACTCGCCCGTGACCTCACCAGTGCCAGTGGCATACCTCGAACTGGTGAGCAGGTCAGGCATCACTATGCTGATCTGAGGCAGCAAAAGGGATATCTCTTGGATCAGTGGATCGAGGGGGCTAGGACAGCAGGGGTTGTCCCAGCTGTGTGTAAATATCACTCCACTACCTGTTTAATAATTGCCAGCTCATGTATATTATGGATAGGTATGCCTAAATATTCCTCCTATGTCCTTCACAGCGGCAAGTGAGCGGGCCGCGAATCAGGAGGCCCATGGATGTCGCCTGGAGAGGTTGCGACACGAGGCAGGTTAGTAATACTCTTGCATGTACTGTCATAGGAAATATATCTAAAAGTATTAGTACGTTAATTGCCAGTATAAAACCTGTATTGTTTAAGGCAAGTACTGTATACACCAGAGAATATGGAAGTAAGAGTCTCATATAGTCTGTCTGTAAATGAAAGCATAATAGCCTGACAATAAAGGTCTAACTGCTGGACTGCATGTGTATACTCTGGTATCATATGGTAATGTAGATTTGCAATCACTTAATAGTACTGTTGTATTAAGCACTGTTACCCACACTGTGCAACATAAATAGAATGTGTAGAAATGTCTGTATATCACTGGTGTAATCCCCAGAGGTCATTTAGTACAACTGAGAGAGACACAGAAAGAAAACAGTGAAAACACAGATAACAAAATCCAAATAGCACGCGCAACTGAGACGTGAACTGTTGTATTTTTAGCACACACAGCCATGGTTCGAATCCTGGGAGTGGTAGTAGTCTGCATACAGAATCATACCCCACAACTGTACAGATATGTCCAGTAATTTGGCCCATATCTGCTGCCTGTCACTCTGTCCCCCTGGGAAATCAGTGGGATGATCCAAGACATATAAGCAGCAAACAAGAAATACAACTGATTGTCATACATCTATAAGAACAAACCTGTCACTCTAGCAACTCCCCAACTGTTATGAGAGTAATAAGACAAGTATGTCCTATCTACAGCCCCATGTTGTCAAGCTGTGACCAGAGTGTGTACAGTAACAGAGTGAGATGTATGTGCATAATAGTTATGTGGAAACTGGTACTTTGTTTGGCCACATTCAGGTAGTGCTAACAAACATTGCTCCCACAGGTCTGTCAGATACGAACACTGTGCCCAGAAATAAATGAATGATACCCTGTACTGGTACTGTTTACTTTGGTATTGTATGGCATTGTGAGTGATGCAGTTGCCTTGAATAATACAGTATTACTCATCACTGTCACCCACACTGTGCTATATAATATAACTGTCTAGGAAATCTTGTATAAGAGTGTTGTAATACAAGGTCAGAATGTAAAACCACAGGAGAATTATAAGACAGAAATCAGATAGGAGATATACAGCAATATCTATATAGCACACACAACTGTAATGGACAGTGTTTTAGTTTTAGCAGACACAGCCATGGTCTGCATCTTGGGAGTGGAAATAGGCTGCATACAGAATTATACCCCACAACTGTGCAGATAAGTCCAGAATGTCCAGTACACTGGCCCATATCTGCTGCCTGTCCCCCTGGGAAATCAATGGGATGATACCAGATATTTAGGCAGCAAACAGGAAATACAACTGATTGTCACACATCTATAAGAACAAACCTGTCACACTAAAAACTCCCCAAAATGTTATGAGAGTAATAAGCCACGTATGTCCCATCTACATCCCCATGTTGTCAAGCTGTGACCAGAGTTTGTATAGTAACAGAGTGAGATGTATGTGCATAATACTAATGTGAAATCTGGTATTTTGTGTGGCAACATTCAGGTAGTGCTAACAAACACTGCTCCCACAGGTCTGTCAGATACGAACACTGTGCCCAGAAATAAAAGAATGATACCCTGTACTGGTACTGTTTACTATGGTATTGTATGGCATTGTGACTGATGCAGTTGCCCTGAATAATAAGGCATTACTCGTCACTGTCACCCACACTGTGCTACATAATATAATTGTCTAGGAAATCCTTATATAAGAGTGTTGTAATACAAGGTCAGAATGTAAAACCACAGGAGAATTATAAGACAGAAATCAGATAGGAGATATACAGCAATATCTATATAGCACACAACTGTGATGGACAGTGTTTTAGTTTTAGCAGACACAGCCATGGTCTGCATCTTGGGAATGGAAATAGGCTGCATACAGAATTATACCCCACAACTGTACAGATAAGTCCAGAATGTCCAGTATATCAGCCCATATCTGCTGCCTGCCACCCTGTCCCCATGGGAAATCAGTAGGATGATCCCAGATGTTCAGGCAGCAAACAGGAAATACAACTGATTGTCACACATCTATAAGAACAAACACCTGTCACACTAGCAACTCCCCAAAATGTTATAAGAGTAATAAGCCACCTATGTCCCATCTACACCCCCATGTTGTCAAGCTGTGACCAGAGTGGGTACAGTAACAGAGTGAGATGTATGTGCATAATACTAAAGTGAAATCTCGTACTTTGTGTAGCAACATTCAGGTAATGCTAACAAACATTGCTCCCACAGGTACATCAAATACGAACACTGTGCTGAGAAATAAAAGCTTGATACCCTATACTGGTACTGTTTACTCTGGTATTGTATGGCATTGTAAGTGATGCAGTTGCACTGAATAATAAGGTATCACTGATCACTGTCATCCACACTGTGCTACATAATATAACTGTCTAGGAAATCCTGTATAAGAGTGTTGTAAGTCACTAAAGGTTGAAGAAGGCAATAGTCTACATATATCCCGGTTCACCTGCATGTGGTCAAGACAGTCTGTGAAAAAAGAGATGGACAGGGATGTGCACAACATCAACCTGGCATCTGGGAGTATGTGTAGAAACAGTGTTAACAAACAATTCTTCCACAGGTATACCAGGTAAGAGGTGTATACTGCAGGTAAAACCAGTCCATGTATATAGTTGTCGACAGCCACATCACTGTCTAAACTAAGGCAGTAGGGTAGTGTAGTAATACTTGTAAGGTACAGATAACAGCACTGACTAGGAAAGTACTGCGAACTACAGGAATATACTAGTTGTTAATTGACATCTTCCCCTCCTCCCCACCATATCTCCAACAATGCATTAAATGCCCACCTCAACTGGTAAGTGATGACTCCATAGTAATGTTGGGACATATGTCCTACTGTTTGATAATTATATAAATCTGTTTCTATGCATGTGCTACGTTGAAATACTCGAACATTGGTGGCATGGTGCCATAGATGTACCTGCATGCTGTTGTTATTACCACTGTGGTCCCATATATGCATGTGTTCCATTTGCTATGCAACTGTTCCATAACTGGTGTCTGGGTTAATGGGAATAGCTATGCATGCAGTTGTACCTAATCCTGGAATGTGTTGACTATTCTTAACCCACATATGTTGATAAACCATAAACACCATAGCACATATGAGAATGCGGGTCCCAGCGGACCCACCTATCCCACCTCAGCTGGCTGTGGCACCGGGCACCAGTACATCTGGGGCCCAACCCGGGACCTCCTTGTCCACTGGTCCTGCACCACCTTCGGGTAGAATCGCCTCAGGGGATGGGGCTCGCCCCCCCGGGAGTGGGTGCAGACAAGAACCTGTCACCCGTCGCCAGGTCTGGGTCGTGGTGTGTAGCGATCTACACAGGGAGATCGGAGATCTACTACGCCAGATCGAGGGCCGCATGTCACGACTAGCGGGTCGTCCTGGCTCTCCGACTCAGCCCCCAGCATAACCACCTCCGGGGCTGTGAAGGTACAGTGGTGACTGCCCATGGGTGGGGACATCAGTCCCACTGTTTCCACAAGGGGGCTCATGGGCTTCCGATTTCCCAACACCCCTCCCCATCAAGGTGTTTACCCCCCACATGTGCCATATACCGCCCTTGTATGCGTCTTGTTTGTCTTGTCTGTTAAACTACCCAACCTACCTCCCCAAATATACTTACTAACCCCCCCAAAATCCCACTCTCACTTGAAAAAAAGGGCACTCTGTTCCCCAAAAAAAATATTGCCCCATACATGGCTGTCCAATTTGCACATGTGTCCACTGGACACATGTAATCTGGTCTAATTGGCATCACAACATATTATTGTTGTCCGAGCCCTTCTCTCAGGGATTTGAGTGTCCAAATCTACCTCCAAATTCAGTGTATATGCACAGTTGTTGTTGTAGAAGAAATGGGCAGCATGGACCTTCCCTACACCCTCCTGCACATCCCTAGCTATTTTCCCTACTGTCTTTCCCTCTTTGTGCCCCTTTTTCATCACTTTCCTTTCAACCCTTTTTTCTTTTCTTTTAAAGAAATTAGCGAGGGGGTAAGTGGGAGTAAGCACTTTTAAGCAGCAGTAAGCAGGTTTAAGCTTGTTTGCATGGGGGTAAACATTGCCTACACAGGTTAAGCAATTTGGAAGCTAACTGAGTATAAGAAACAGTAACCGGAAGTTAGCAGTGCTTACCTCCATGCAAACTCGCTTACAACTGCTTAAAAGTGCCTTAATCACTCTGTATCCAACAGTCTTTGTTATGCCCAGCAACAAAATAAACATCCTTTGCGGGGCTCGAATCCAGGACCCTGCACACCATAGCCAAGTGATTTACAACTAAGCCATGTCAGATATACATAACTCTGATGTTTTCACAAACATATCATCCAGCACAGTCATTCAACAGCACAGGAAATGTATTTAAACATGTAGATGTATGTGTGTGTGTATATATATTTACATCTAAATAGATACAACACATCTATATATGTAGCTATAGATATAGATATATATATAGAACTATACAAACACACACACACACACACACACACACATATATATATATATATATATATATATATATATATATACACACATAAAAATAAATATAAACATATATACATACATATGCATACATCTATAGATATATATGTCTACATATATATATATATATATATATATATATATATATATATATATATATATATAGCAATAAATATATATAAGCATAAATATATATCTATATAGGTATATACAGACATATATTGATAGATATAAAAGAGAACATAACAAAAATATATATGTCCACATGCACCGATAATGAGAGTGAGGGGGCCCAAACAACATATGTCTTGTACGTATAGATACCCCTCACACACCCAAACACGTCTGTCCTGCAATACAATACCAACTGTTGCAAATCCCATAACCAGGACCTGACACAACATGGGCACAAGATGTTAACAGTATGCCATCCCACATGTATGATATCAGACTGGTATCAGTAACATATCATGCAGTACAGTCTGGCTACCATAGGGAATGTACAATGTGGAAGCAATCAACATTCCTAAGATACATACACACAGACACATATATGCTGATACATATAAATATGTATATATAGATATATCTTGAACTACACATGCACACACAGAGATATGTATAGGATGATACATATGTAGAAGGTACACACAATACGGAACAGCCACTATGCCTACAGTTGCCACCTGACCAACTGGACATTGTATGAGCCACCCATACAAATGACAATTGTTGCCTGCTACATATACCCACAGAGAGGTCAAAGGATATAACACCACACACAGGTATGGATACATTTGAAAGCTTTACCTGTTTACTATTACAGTTGTATATGCCATGTCATATAGCTGTTTAGACTCTGACATACATATAAACAGAGTAATGCAACTGTGAAACAGTTACATTAATACGTTAGTCCGGAAAGGTTGACATATGTTGCTGTACAGGCCGAGGCCCTCAAGTAGTACAATAGTAAAGACAGACTGAGCCACAGGATAACACTCAATCAACAGTAAGTAATGCAGATGCATAGTCCAGCAGCCTCTAACTACACTCTGTACACAATCCATAGGGGTAAAGACGTCAACTGACACAATGGGATGTATCTGTTACATAACAAGGCAGAACTGACACCATCACAAACACACTGACTAACAGAACAGTCTGTATGGCAGGAAGCAGTAGGCCTGCATTTGCCCAAGGTGAATTGTATGGTAATGTACATCCAGATACCTTAAGAAAGATTACCCCTGATGCCCCCACATGTTGTAACAGCCTAGGTTAGTTATGGTGCATCCCCCACAGACTGAATAATACAGGGCTATATACCACTGTTACATACACTGGCCTCTGGAGTGGATAAGGGCACACATGTATTGTGTAGATGAAGTCCACACATATATGGACCCAACCCCACAATATGTGAGGGGGCCACAACAGCAGTGGACTGATGGCAGGAATGGCAGCATGACATACCCACAGCCCATTACATAACAACCCCTGACAGCATGTCATATGTACAAAGCCTGGTATGTAGGTGGAGGACATAGGCTGGAACACAGGCCCATAAGTGAAATACTGTTGTCATACACTAAGCAAGTCATTGGTGTTACAGGATAGTCTGCAACATACCCTTAGTCAGGAATATGAAGTTAGAAACAGACATGGATGTAGCCATGTACTGATACCACTGAACACACATACTGCCAGTGATATATCTAACAGAAGACCTGTGTGGTGGACAGACAAAACATAACAGGCACACCACTGGCTATTAAGTAGATAGGCCCACAGTTGACAGCTATGCAGACAGACTGCATTCCAAGTTAAACTAGTATGTACACAGAAACCCTGTAACACTGCTGCTATACAATGCATACAACACTACTCACAGGTTCATAGGTTCATACTAAGCTAACTGCCCTTGCGAGCCATTTAAAGCCTAGCCAGTTATCCCTTGTGAGACTCAAACCCCACACCTTGTGTTTGTAAGACAAACACCTTAACCATTAGGCCACCCTCCCAACCCTGTCTGTAAAAACTCAAAACTAAACCCAAACTCTGTCTGTAGTTCTGGAACCCCCTACAAATATGTTATTTGGCCTGAGTGTGCAGGTTCTCTTGTAAGAGGTATTGCTACCTGCTGTCTGTAACACTGCTGCCCACACACAGGAAGGATGTCCACCATACAGGAAAGATAAAGGGACCACGGCCACAAGATGTAGGGATTTATAGTCGTTGGTTGCCATGACAGTGGTAATTGAAAGTACTACACAGTATGCTGCATGCAGGTAGCAACTAGAGGGCACTCATTGGTGCAGAGGATATCATCTGATCATGTGCATCACATACAAAATCCATGCAGCAATCTAGTCAAAGCAGCTCAATCCATTTACTGGAGGGAGAGACTTTTTGAAAGGCAAAACCTAAAAAAATAAAATCCAACAAAATATCCAGAAGAGACATCATTCCCACAACAGGTATGTGAAATATATATGCATGTAAATAACTGTAGTACTTGGTCCATAATAATGGGATAGATGATGTGGAATGATTTATATGAGCCGTTGGGTGTTGTTGTAATGATGTTCAGCTGAACAACTGCTAAGGACAATAGAGTCTGTCCCTCTGGGTAGTGGGCCATACCTGTCAACCGTGCAGAACAGCACTGACTGATAAGATGTAAACCATCATAGTGTGTGTTGTGTAATGGGAAGCATGTATATTACTGTGGCCAATAGCTGGTGGTGGAAGTAATGCCATAATGATGGACACATCTGTTCCACAGCCCACCTCTTTCAGGATACTCAGGTTAACCTGTATTGTAGCATGCAGGAATGCCATAGGTGTGTAATAGGGTACCTGCAATCTGGCCCTACATATACTCCCCTAATGTCAGGCTGTGTTCATATGTGGCACCTATCTGTATTGCAAGGCAGAACAGTGCAGCTGTGCAAGAAGGTGTTGTGAGACTGTGGACCTGATGTCTGAATGTACCCCATATATAGGTATGCATATGTGTAAATATATATATATATATATATATATATATATATATATATATATATATATATATATATATATATATATATACATATATAAACACATATATATATAAAACATCATATATATCTACACATATATACCTATATGCACATGTCTACATATATACAAACATACACACACAAACATATACGTACACATATTCATAACTGACACAGTACTACACATTCAGCAATGGGTTGTACACCTGTGAGGTGTGGCAGGGTGCAGAACAGGTGCACAGCAATACTGTGGACATGGGTGCAGTGGTATCCAGGGGAAGGGGCATCACCTAGTGACACAGCACATGCATCAGACACATGTATACTGTTGCTAGCGTGGATTGACTATAGCTGCACTGCATGCTGTTGTGTACCATATGTTATGCATGTTGACAGATGGGTAATAGGAGGACTGTGTGTACTATCATTGTGCAACCTCACCTGTATGTGTGTGTGTGTGTGTGTGTGTGTGTGTGTGTGTGTGTGTGTGCGTGCGCGCGCATCCTGGTGGGTAGTTAGCTTGCAGGGTCACTCTGGTGAAGTGGAGGGAGGTTGATGCATGTAGGATGCGTGTGTGCATGTATATGTTTTTGTGTGGGTGGCCATGTATGCACGTGTGATTGTGATGTTGTTCATACAGCAGTACCTCCCTTCGGGATTGTGCAGTACATGGACATGGACTGCCACATTACACACCAGGAATACTTGCCATGTATGTAATCACAGGACAGCTGATAGTATAATAAGGTCTGTAACATGGAACAGGCATTGAGAGGGAAGGTAGACATCAGGTATACCCTTAATATCGCATTCAGCAGACAGGTAACTGACTACCCACGTATGCAGCACTACAGATGCATTGGGGAATTACTAGTCAACACCAGGAAGTGTATCCATATATTACAGTTGTCACATGATAGGCTGATTGAGTAGCATATCTGGCATGTACTAAGCAATACATACATGACACTCCAGTGCATGATATTATGGAGTGAAGATAGAAGCCCACACATATAGGGGCCATGCTCATAATGTTCGGACATACACAGGGTGAACACTGAATGACAGCAGTGAGGCCATCTAAAACCACTATACATGGGTCAGGCAGGTAATGTAGTAACAGGTCTTGTGTTGTGATCACTTGTCTAGGCATTTAGAGGACTGATAAGTTAATGAGTGGTATCAACAAGTGTATATTACCAAGTGTGATGCAGGATGGGGAACGCATGGAAATATACATGGGACTGTCTGTAAAGTCAGGGACAGGTAGGTATTACAGTGGTGTGTGTGTGTGTGTGTGTGTGTGTGTGTGTGTGTGTGTGTATGTGTATGTGTGTGTGTGTGTGTGTGTGTGTACTGTTATGCAATGCTGTACAGGTCTTAAAGTGCGTTTATTGTTTTCCCCCACAGGTGGCAAGGTGGGTCAGGGTCCCACCTGCATGCAATCTGATGTTGATGTCCATGCAGACACCGAAGATGATGGCATCACTGTTGAGGCAAAGGTGGGGTTGTCAGGGGCTGAAACAGCGTCATCATTTGACATCCCCCTTTTAGCCACCCCAAACCCACAACCAGTTTCAGTGCCTATACATACCCCATCACCAGTGGGCATAGAGTAGGGACAGCTGGTGTTTGGTGGCAGTGCACAGGAAGGTGTGGTAACCATGCCTACTGTGTATGGTTGCAGCAGCCATAGCAGGATGTCTGGCAAAGCACCACATAGGCAGATGTCCCAGGGTGCTCGTGGTAGGGCCGCTGGTCATCATGCCCCTGGCAGACGCGACACAGCTGGTACCAGCAGGTGCATGTTTCAGGCTGTCATGGCAGCACAGCCATGTATGGAACTTTACACCAGACAGGGCCTGAGGCTGCAGAGGGCCGGCTCTCACATCTGCAAGTGACAACTCCTGTGAACTGGCTGATGCCATCCATGCGTTAACTAAATTCATGGATAGACGATCTGGTGAAATGATAGCCCTCATCGACCGTGGTCTGTCCGTGCTTGAACATGTGGTGGAAGTGCGGCGACAGCTGCGTGGACGTAGGCCAGCAAGGCTAACAGCTGGCTGTCAATGTGGATGTGCTAGGACACCTAGGGGCTCTTGTAGTGGCAGAACCAGCCCCGGCACTGCATGGGGCGCTGTTCACACCACACCACAGCAGGCCTCAAGCACGTGGTCCTGGCCAGTCCCAGGAGGGACCTGGTTCCAGTGGACATTTGTCATCATCAGGTGAGAGTAGTACATCAAGGCCTGTACCTGGACATGCCCATGGAACCCCTGGCAGGCACAGTCCACATGTCCATGGCCAGAGGCAGTGAACTGCACTCCCTGCCAGGTACGGTCTGCAGCTGTCCATAAACACCTGTGTAGGGTAGCCACGTGGCAGAACTGTGTGCATGCATACCAACACACTATACAAACACACCTAGGGCAACCCCATAGCTACACACACCACATCACCATGCCCAGTTCACCTCATTATACCCCTCACCCACACACATGGTGTCAAATGTATGGCCCACCCTCGGCCTCTGGCAAACCAACAACACACCCTGTGCATATGATGATACCTGTGCCACATCCCTATCATCCATACCATCGATGCAGAAACAGGCTAATATGGTTCTGATGCACACGGTGACCATACTACAGTGTACCACAGTACTGCAGTGTAACATGTAAGGAGTAAAGTGCAATGCATATATGTCAGCTAGTGTAGCAGTCCAGCAATGATGCATTATGGCTGTTAGTAACATTGGTTGATTGAGATCTCTATAACTTATCCATTTGTGTTGTAGGTGTACATGTGTCAGCACGAAGATGGTCTGCAGTCATACTCCACAACGGGGTATGACATATTTAGGGTACAGTTGAACACATGTCACAGGTTTGTATAACAGTTATTGCCTGTGGCACACGGACACGTGACCCACTGGGACGTGTATAATCTGCAACCTGATGTAGACCCATCCACATACACACTCATACTTGGCAACAGTGGGATAGACCCCTACCTAGGTATGTAGTGATACTAAGTGTGTGGCTTTCATTGCACACATCACACAGCGTTTAGGGTGAGGTGTGTTGAAGGTTACATGTTACATGCAGAACATCACCAGACATGTACAGTATGCTAACGAGGGATGTAATGGGTGTATATGGATGATATTTTGTGCCACATACCTTCATATACACATTAACAGACACATAAAAGGCAGACACATGTCCGAGAGACCTGGGCCTATCACTGCTAACTTGACTGTGTGTCCAATGTGTTACAGGTAGGCTGCACACAGCACAAGCATAACTGGCTTGGATTGTGGTATCAGTTAACTGTATGGTTGATGGTGACAGTGGTAACCATAACATGGTACGCGGGACATATACCGGGTGTACCTTGGTGTAATGACAGTGTACACAGGACCCATATCCCCCAGTGTATATTGTACTCCTTGAAACCCATGATGACACTCTGACATACCCACCATCACACATTGGCCGCAACTGCAATACAACCCATTGTAAATCTCAACACTGGTACTACAGGGATATGCATCTAATGCACATGCCACATGCATAGTAGAGTGTTGCATTGTCATGCCACACCTATGGGCAGCAGCAACAATATCTGTACTACTGTGTGGCAATGGGTATTATAATAGGAGTATGCGGCCTCATAATGCTGTACCCTACAGATATATGGACATGCACACATACACACACTTGCCAGAACACAATGGGTATCCCATGCCTATCAACCTATTTGTACAACACTGTTGTGCTGGTACTGCAAGGCTCCTGTAGCCAGTATGGAGAGGAGCTTAACAGGGAACATGTAATGTCCCATACAGCAGCAGCCACAACTAGCTACGGAAATAGGTGTTGCAGTGGTTGTGAAGGCCCTCATGGAATTCCAAAGTACAGGTGTGCTAACACATAGATACTGCTATACTCAGACATGCACATGTACACATGTGTCAGTACTGAGATGCATCACTGGAGGTGATCATAGCTGTGTCCCTAGTTACTGTCCAAGGAGAGATGAGTTGTGTAGGGGTTGTGTGTACAGTGGTATCCTGCCACCTGCCATGTGGCAGTAGGCAATCTATCAACGGACACTACTGTGGTGACCCTCAGGGTGAGAGTGGCATGCATCAGCCAATCCTCCAGGTGCCTCCTGCACATGGCCACTGAGGTGATCACGTTGATATGTATGCAACATGCATTACAACACATGGTTAGTGTCTGTGATGGAGATCTGCACCCAAGCATGTTCTGTTGACTGTGATAGTGCAGTGGAGGTACCCATGGCATGTGGTACGTATGGGGTGTTATCTCCTATAAGTGCCAGTTCTTACACAGCTGTACAGACATGTATGTGTCAATCAATCCCAGCTGGATACTTGCCATCTGCACATTTGTACAGGGACTAACAGTCAACTGCTTGGCAAGTAGATATGCAGTAGGATGAATGTGTTGACAGATAGACATTTGACAATAATATGTATGCCATAACTACATGTCAGAAGCCCCCACTAACATGTGCTGTACAGAAGGTAATCTACAGTTGCATTCCACATGTCAGATCATTACCCAGTAGGGTTTATATACTGTGACACAGCTCACACACCAGGGATACAACAGAGAGGCCTGAGAGTCCAGCTATGCCTGCAGGTGTGCCTGTTGTCAGCACTAAATTTAGCACTCTACTCTTGCCTAGGTAAGCAATGTCAACAGTGGTACCACCATGATACACTACATGCCAGTGTGACAGCACGTACCCTGGGCTACTACCCCTGTATGTAACACATTCAGAAGGATAACAATGCTGTACAGGTCTCATATACATCTGCGTCCCACACATGACACTCACACCCCTTGCTACTGTAATTGCAGCACATAGGCACATGTATTGCACATGGCATTACATACACTTATTACAAATGTCATTACGCTGCTATGTTATCAGACCGGGTGGTGTGAACTGGTTACCAGGGCTAAGCCATCTTTAGCAGGTATCAACATTGCTGCACTATAACAGCTAAGCTGATTTGCGCACAGGTAAGCGAAGCCTACACTGTGTAAGCGCCCATACGTTTACCCGTAGCTTAGCACCACTTAACTTCACACAAACCCGCTTAAAGCTGCTCAATAATGCCTTAGCCACGCTATATCTGACAGCCCTTGTTCTGCCCAGCAACAAAATGATCAGCCCTTGCAGGTCTTGAACCCAGGACCCTGTACACGATAGTCACAACAATTAACCACTACGCCATGACCACTGTGAAGACAGCTGTTGTTTTTCAATATATCTGTCAATACACAAACTGATTAGTATTGAACAATTCCCTTTACTTCCACAATTGTGTAGTACTTCTTATTAATATGACTTTTGCATCACATATGTCTTTATACCATAATGTACACATAGCAGATATATATACGGGAGGGTATACATAACCGTTAGGTTTACACATGACAGGAATATGGATATATACATATAACAGGTTGATATATGTCTACATGTACATACACATGTATATTCATACATATGTCTGTATAGATATCTGTATAATGCAACATATATATGGCCATGTGTACATCTCTTCGTATGTACATATATATATATATATATATATATATATATATATATATATATATATATGTATAGAGCTATATATGTATGCACATCCTATGTGTACAGATATGCCTATTCATGTAGATATATATGTAGATAGCTATAACTATATGTGCATACATATCTATTCCAATATATCCAGTACTGTCAATATATATGTAGATATCCATAAGTATATGTGCATATGTATCACTATCTGTATATGTGTAGACATATATTGCTGTGTATATGTATACACCTGAGTGCATATACATATCCATCTATGTATGTCAATATGTATATGTGTATACATCTATATAGATATATGGATAATTTTATATACATATATGTTCACCATATGTCCTGAACATGGGGTGGAGCCCTACCTCAGCCCCAATAGCTCCAACCTGTAGTGCAAGGGGATGTCAAGTATGTCTTGCAGGTATATATGTAGACTATTACTACTGTAATAGGGGTTCCCAGACATGTTGTTTGTGAGAGTTCACATCTGCTTTTAACATGTGCGCCATTGGCTACTGACAGACATTCTAAGGACATCATAGTACTGTAAAACTGCTAGCAGTGTAATGATCCTGTGGACTACAGTAGAGATATGGCCAATAAATGTGGATAGTCTGACACACTCTGGTCAGTCCAGAGGTATACACAGACCCCCTTAGTGCAAGACATGTGGACCAAGCCTGACAATGTGGATGTTAACAGCCATATAGATGGGTATATCACATAAATACTGGTATACATTTGCCCCCATAGGTTATGCATTCACACTCCCATCTGTCCTGACACATGATAACTGCTGGTACAGAGGTGCCATGGTCACATACTGCCCACTAGTTAATGACATACATCTGTACAGCATCCCACTGCTTTGTCTGACATACATGACTGTTATGGTGGCCTGGCAGCAGTACATCTGGCAAGTATCTGGACATAACATCATCACACTGGGTAAGTACACTAAGCTGCTAGGCATGTAACAAAGCACTGTGCAGGCTACAGGCAGGCTGCCGCAACACTGGCCTACATTTCTTATGAAGGAATACACATGTACCTGCATATATAGCAGGCTCTACAGGCATGTCACAGCACAGAGTAACAGACACCTTTGTGAAAAGTGCATAACCACAACCAATGTGAAGACAGCCACAGCCACATATGGTAAGCTAGTGTGATATTACAGTATATGGACTATCTGATCAACACCATCCTCATATGTGCCACTCACACACTAACCCTACATATACTGGGCCACTACACAGTGTGGTCCGATGCCTGTCTGTGGTATGGGACATGTGTGTATTTGGCCTTACAAACATGTAAGCCGATAGGGTAACATACAGTGGAGCAGCATGTAACATCAGACAGACCAGGACCAAGAACAATAACATCTACCACAGTCTGTACACAGGCCAAGGTACATATTCACAATATACACACTGTCGACAATCACCATGTGTACACAGACCTCAGTACTATACACACAACCACAGAATGCCCAGGTTATGTCCTCAAATATAACCCCTACTATACATAACATGTGTAGCAGTCTGATATCTCACTGGCTTGTTATCAGACATGATGTCAATAAATTATGGTGTACAGAACATATGCACCTCTTACTGCATGACACATGTACAAAGGCTGACAGAGTTGTGGCTGGAGGCACAAACACAGAGCCAATATTGACATGTTGCTGTGATAATCTCATACATTTACTGTTGTAATAGAGTTTGTTGTGAAATATGTCTTATGAGGGATATGAAGTCAGTAACTCTCATGGCTGTCACCATGTACTGACTGCAATCCTCACACTATGCTTCTGCAGTTCATAGATAGGTGCTCTGTGAGTAACACAGGCAACAGAAAGCACGACATGCTGCCCAGTCTGCAGATGACCCTGCAGATGGGGGTTTTCTCAGCAACATAGCACTGTCATGATAGGTATTAAAACATGTAGACCAGCCATATCCACACACACACACACACACTGTTAAACCAACATTACTCCAAATGCATAATAGCAACACTTACATTCTGTTGTCATGTCAGGCACATCCCCCTCCTGCGTGTTGGCCTGTTTCCACAGTGTATGTTGTTAGAGGTAAATCCCCAATCCATCTGTGAAGCTGTTTGCCAAACACCAGATCTAGGTCCTGCTCACTGTGAATGAAAAGGCCCAACACCAACATGATGTTTCTAGATATTGGAGTGTGTGTCCATGCAATTGGCTGTGGGAATGTTACCACAGCTGTTCCACATGCAATCAGCTACAGGAAGGCTGCAATTTGTGTAGAGGCCATCAGGTGATCATGAGCATCACTTACAAAACACATGCTGCTGCCTAAGCAAAGCAGGTGTATTTCTCCACATCCATCAGAGAGGGGGTGAGAGAGGCAGACAGAGGCAAAGATAAGTCAGGGAGGGGGTGGGAGAGTAATACCTAAGCATGTTTGTGTCACACACCTACCAGTACAGAGTATCAAACCCCTGACTATATACTGCTATCACATGTCTATGCAGTTACTGGATGTGCCACATAGCTTACATGTTGAGGAGCTCTCCAAACCTATATGTGATGGCGAGTGACATCTGCAACGGTGATATGGTAGCTATAGAGTAGGTGTAGTACCAGTGCCTGTCCGCATGAACAGGTGTCAGCGTCAACACAGCCACACTCTCTCAGGGACTCACACACACTGACACACTCGGCAGGGTCAGGAATACACTTCCTCACGAGTTAGTTTGCCACAATACAGTACTGTGCAGGTATCACATGAATCACAGGGGTTATCTGGAGGTTATATGGGCAAAGGGTATGTGGAGGTGTCTGACATCAGACAGCATGCCTTAGTATGCCAATGGGAGTCGTAGTGAGTGTGAATGTGGTCAAAAGCATCATACACCACACACACAGACAGAGGGTGCCAGTACTGACATTCATGCGTGCATTGCTTCATGAGTGCATAGTGGTTGACTGTGCCAGACGGCTATACAAGGCTAGGTGAAGGGTATACCTTGGCATCAGGCCACATGACAACAGTCTGCAGTGTGGCTCAAAGGTGTAGTGTCTGGATTGGCCCACACAGGTGGGTATTGTATTCACCATCCAATCATCTGGGAGGCTATTATGTGTGGCCATTGCTGTTCAATGGACTCTGTCTGTGATGTGCACACATCCCAAATGCATGCACAGAGACATGTGGAACTGTCCCTGGGGTGTCTGGCCCATGTTGAGTACACAGATTGTTATAATCAGATGTGCCTGTCCTGGCCTCATGTGCTGGGAACAGGTAATGGACAGCAGGTTGACCCTGTACCTACATAGATAGCATGATACAGGTATTCCCTGATGTCAGTCGCATCTATCCATACAGGGCATGTGTATAAGGCATGGTATATACTTTGTGGGTCACATTTGATGGCACCATGGGTGTTGCAGGCATCCAGTGGGGAGCATAGTGATGGGACACTGTCTGCATGTTCATGCGTATTTTACTGATGGACAGGGTGCTATTCCCTCTGCCGTCCACTGCAATCACACCATGGTTACTATCTGTGGGCAATATGCAGGGTACTACCAACATAGCAATTGTTGCCTAGCCAAGTGTGTTTATGTAGGAGACATGGGTTGAGAGTGTTCTCTGTGTAATACATGGGTTGCTAACTTTGTTCGCCAGGCCTTGATCTCACATGTAGGGGATAGGATAGCCACCCCAGCCTCTCGGCTATTTCACATCTATTATCCTTGTAAGGTGGACATTGTGACATATAATAGGGCCACCATATAAGAAATTTGCAAAACCCACTCCACAATGAGTGCAGTTGTTACACACTAACAGCCACCTCCACACAGGATATGAATGACAAACACAGACACACACACACACACACACACACACACACACACACACACACACACACACACACCTGCCATGTCTGGGATTAGAACTCCTACCTAACTAGTTATTTACAGTACAGCATTATGCATTTATAGGGCGCGCCACAGAGATTACTGGAGTACTCCTTCCCCAAAGGTGTATTTTACAGTGAATGACATCAGCAGGCCTGCCAAAGTAGGGCATTTGATCTGTAGTGAGTGTGACTAGCCTAAAATGCATTGCTCCCTACACAAAGAAACACACACACAAACATCCACACGTGCCATGTGTGGGACTAGAACCCCTACCAAAGTATTATATCACACTACAGCATTATGCTGTTATAAGACACTCCATGGAGATTACTGGGCTACACCTTTCCCAAAGGTGTATTTCACAGTGAATGACATCAGCAACCTTGCCAAAGTAGGGCATCTGATTTGTAGTGAGTGTGACTAGTTTACAATGCATTGCTCCCTACACAAAGAAACACGCACACAAACATCCACACTTGCCATGTGTGGGACTAGAGCCCCTACGAAAGTACTATATCACACTACAGCATTACGCTGTTATAGGATGTGCCACAGAGATTACTGGGCTAGACCTTTCCCAAAGGTGTATTTCACAGTGAATGACATCAGCAGCCTTGCCAAAGTAGGGCATTTGAATTGTAGTGAGTGTGACAAGCCTAAAAAGCATTGCTCCCTACACAGACAGGGACACACACACACAGTTGCCATGTCTGGGATTAGATCTCCTACCTAACTAATTTATCACACTATAGCATTACGCAGTTACAGGACGTGCTACGGAGATTACTGGGCTACACCTTTCCCAAAGGTGTATTTCACAGTGAATGACATCAGCAGCCTTGCCAAAGTAGGGCATTTGAATTGTAGTGAGTGTGACTAGCCTAAAAAGCATTGCTCCCTACACAGACAGGGACACACATGCACACACACAGTTGCCATGTCTGGGATTAGAACTCATACCTAACTAGTTTATCAGACTACAGCATTACGCAGTTATAGGGTGCGCCATGGAGATTACTGGGCTACACCTTTCCCCAAGGTGTATGTCACAGTGAATGACATCAGCAGCCTTGCCAAAGTAGGGCATTTGAATTGTAGTGAGTGTGACAAGCCTAGAAAGCATGGTTCCCTACACAGACAGAGACACACAAACACACACACAGTTGCCATGTCTGGGATTAGAACTCCTACCTAACTAGTTTATCACACTACAGCATTACGCAATTTTAGGACGCACCACAGAGATTACTGGGCTACTGCTTTCCCAAAGGTGTATTTCAAAGTGGATGACATCAGTAAGCTTGTCATAGTAGGGCTATGGGGAGGGCAGTGTGTGTGCATGGGCCATAATCCATTCATCTAGAGGTTCTCACACCACATGCAGGCACACACAGGGTTATATTCTGTAGGTATGTGTATACAGCTGCTAGATGACTACTGCCTTGTACAGTCATGCTGCACAGCTAGCACTTGCACCACAGTCTGTAATGCTGACGGATACCAGTGGCTAATTTCTACAGTGAGTGACATTTACACATCATGTGATTGTAGCCATTTGGCTGTGTGCTGGGTGGGACCGGCCTCATGATGGTTGTCTTTTTGTCATAGTCACTCTCTTCCACACATACTATGTATGTCTACTTTTGGCATATTATAGTGTGTTGTCCATGGATATATGTCTGTATTCCTATCCAATGTGTGTGCAAAGCATGACTGGTGCATACTGAGGAGTGTATGCACTACCATCTGCAACTGTCAGATATGTATGCACCACTGTTATTTGCAGGCATGGGCTTCATTTGTTTAAGTGTGTGACCATGCCCAGTATGACCTTTCAGTATGTTGTCTGATGCTGCCTTCATTTCTCTAAGTGTGTGAGCATGCCCAGTATGCCCTTCTGTACTGAATGTGTGGATCCATTCCAGGTAGTTTGTACTCCAGTGCAGACCTCTGTGTTGTACACTTACAGGTAGCAAACTGTTTCTGCAGGGTATCCGTAGATCATTTGGTTATATGGGGTCAAACAGTGCAAGGGATAGTGTGTACTGCAGGTGATTGTCTGTGCTGCTTCTACTACATGGTACTGGTGTTAGCAGAGATATTCAGACATGTGTACTGTTATACACTGTGATGTTTTATGTCTTCAAGTACTGTCATGTGACCATTCTTGCTCACAGTGATGTCCTGGGGAACAAGAGTGAATGCAGCTGTGTCTGCTATTGTGGGCAAACTCCTACATATTCATGGACAATTATGCCATTCTGGAGGGGAGCTGCAGACACTTGCTGCTGGGTCTGTGTATCCAGTTCAGCACCTTGGTACAGTGCTGGCAGAGGATCCCATACTTGTACATCCATCACCATGCTCCCACCCCCCCCGCATTATTCTATCCTCTTCCATACATTATGCATACATTCTCTCATATTTTCCCTAATGTTATCACCTCATCACAGCTGTGTTTTGGTGGTGGTCCACAGTTCATGCAGTGGGACATGGTGGACATGTTACTGTGGCTTGTCCACATGGCCTTGCATATGGCTTATGTGGAGTGTGTTATGTTGTTATTTGGGAGTCCATGACATAACATGCATTGGCAGTACGTGTGAGACACAGGCCTTTAGCAGAGGCCTGTAGGCCATTTGTTGGTGATGCAGGCCAGCTGTGGCAGGCCATTGCATTCTGTCAGTCCTACAGTCCCAGACCGCCATACAGTATATTCCCCTGGGGTGCCACAGTAAGTGTGCTAGGTGTTCATGCCAATACTTTCTATCAGTATTGGTCAGGTGGTGTGGATGCTGGCAGGGTGCTAACTACAGCTAGGGGCACTCCTGCATGGGACACCTGCACTGAATGCTGCATTCTTTCACTATTGCCATATACAGGTGGGAGTCATATTGTACCCATTCCCAACAGCAGGGATAAGACCAGAGAGGTACCTGTGGTTGGTGTTTGGGTGAGCTGGGTGCATGTGTGCTATGGACACTACTTGCATCTGACGCACAGATATGCATGGGGCATTCCAGTTATGCTGGCATGAGCAGGTACATCAGCTGTTTCCCAATACATCAGTCCTATCACCTTTGTGATCTGCAAGTGTTCGGGAAGACCACACCGGTATTCCCTACAACAGGACCAGATAATGTGATGTATACCTGTATGTACAATTCAAGGGTGTGTCCATTTCACAATTACACATTATATAATGTATGTTTGGGGTACTTTCCCATGTACTGCTTGTACATCTAGCCCAACAGCCATGCCATGTCACTCTTTCAGATGGTGACACATATTACCACCATACATTTACAATGGCTTACTGCTTGCATGTGTTATACTGGGGGGAATTGTCTTTGGCACTGCAGTTGTGAGGACTTGGTCCTGTCATCGGCAGTAGTAGGCAATGGCCACCAGGTCAAACCTCAACACCTCAGCGCAAACTCCCCCCCCCCACCAAAAGGGCAAATATCTATCCCAGCAGAGTGCTGCCCCCCTGACATCTCAGTTGCTCAGGTAAGAGCCGCTCTCTCCAAAGCAAAAAACACAGCATCAATGGGACCAGACGGTGTCCCGGGCTGAGTCCTACATGAACTCCAAGAAGAGCTAAACCCAATCATAAAACTACTGTTCAATCTTAGCCTTACTACAGGATATGTACCCAAAGAGTGGTGTACAGCAACAGTGGTCCCTCTCCACAAAGGTGGTGCCTCAACGGATCCTGGAAACTATCGCCCCATAAGCCTGACTAGCTTGGTCTGCAAAGCTATGGAAAGGATCATCATGCACCTCATAAATAAAGATAGTGGGGACCTACAGACACTAGATCCTACCCAGTTCAGCTTTGTTAAGGGCAGATACTGCCTCTTAAACCTGGTCGATTTCTTTGAAACAGTCACCAAGGCCATTGACGAGGGGAAGGTGGTCCACTCAGCCTACCTGGACCTCACAAAAGCCTTCGGTACAATACCCCACTCGGGCATTATAGATAAGCTCACCAGCTTAAATATAAACCCCTATGTCACTAGATGGGTTGCAAATTGGCTCAAGGACAGAACCCACATGGTTAGAATTGCTGCAGCCATGTCAGACTCCAAACCAGTTACAAGTGGCATCCCACAAGGCTCAGTCCTGGGACCTCTCTTGTTCGGTATATATTTCTCGGAGGTACAGGCCAACACGGAAGGACTGTGGCTGACCAAGTTCACAGATGACTGCAAACTGGGAGCCATAATCGACTCTCCAGCTGACACAAGCATCCTCCAAAAGGGCCTCACAGAAACAGACAACTGGTGCCAGAGCCAAGGCCTCAGGCTAAATGCCAAAAAGTGTATAGTCATCCCCTTTGGCAAAAACAAAGTGCCAACAAATTACCACATAGGTGGTAATCCATTAAGTACAGAAGAAGTAATTAGGGACCTGGGGACCCAAGTTGGTAGCAATCTCTCATTTGACAACCACGTGGCCAAAGTGGTTAGAAAAACATTTTATATAGCCCACCTAATCATGAAGGGATTCACATCTAGATCAGGGGACGTCATCGTGCCTCTTTACTCATCCCTCATCAGGCCCATAATTGAGTACAATGCCCCTGTTGGGATGTACATTACCAGACACCTGCAGCAACTGGAAAGACCCCAAAAGTATCTCACCAAGAGGATCAAAGGGCTCAAACAGATGCCATATGCTGCCTGGTTAAAGAAACTCCAGCTCTACTCAGTGGCATACTGCCTGCTCAGAGGTGATCTGTGCCTGATGTATAAAGCCATGTCCAACCCGGAATTAATGGACATGCTGCACCTCAGAAAATCCAAATCCCATCGAGCTACGCTCGAGACTTGAACCTCAGCACTGAAATAAATAGGACATGCTGGAGGGACAGATTCATAACCCAGAGGCTCCCTTCACTCTGGAATAAAATCCCAGTCCAGGTTAGGCAGAGTCCCTCATTGACTCTCTTCAAGAGGAATCTTGATGAGTGGATGGGAGATTGTAGGTTTACCCCAGGTATCACTTCTGTGTCACTGTTAGACAGAGGCACAGTATACTAACCTCGAAAAAGGGAATAGCAAAATTAATTTAAAATGGGTGTCGAAAGCCAAACACACTCTGGCTAGGCTTATAAATGCCTTAGGGCAGATAGCCTAGTATGAACCTATGAACCTATGAACATGCATGCATACTGACCATTCTCACACAATATGTAACACACACCAACCTAACACACACATACCTGCATACTGTATGAATCCTACAATCTATCCTGCTACCCTGGCCACCTCTGGTCATCTGTGCTCCACTGGTATTATACCTAAACATACATGTTACTACATATCTACATTGTATTGGAGGGGGGCACACCAGACTGTTACTACATTTCTAAATAGGATTGGGGGGCACACCTGACTGTTACTACATTCCTACATAGGATTGGGGGGGCACACCTGACTGTTTCTACATTTCTACACAGGACAGAGGGCACACCTGACTGTTTCTACATGCATACACAGGATTGGGTTGTGGGCACACCTGACTGTTTCTACATTTCTACGTAGGATTGGGGGGCACACCTGACACTTGTACACATTTGCTATGACTGTACTGGTATGGCAGGTACTCCATTTCATTCTGTATTTTAACCTATCATGCTGACTAGATGCATACCAGTGTACTACAGGTCTTAGGCTTGACTGACCTACATATTAGTTTCTGACTTCCTACTCTTCAAAACTAACATCCCACTGACTGACCTGATGTAGTCTGTCTGTGTAGGCCTGGGGGGAGATTACCCATAGGCATCATTCAGAGGCCTTAGCACAGCCTTTCTTTGTGTTTGTCTACACCTGTCCTGCTGGCTGAGACTGTTGTTGGGCATGTGAACCTCCCTGACTGGCATGTGTGTGTCATATGGACACACGTGGCCCAGCACATTTCCTGCAGTGGGTTTTGTTACCATGTGCAGTACTGGCTACTATGGTGCCACCAGTATTTGTTACAGATCTCATGCTGCCACTATAGGTGTCTACTATCTGCTGGCATCCCATTTAGCCACCCCATTCCCTTGCATGATCACATCCATACCACAGATACAAGTAACAACACATACTACTCCATTCAGCAATTGGTAAGGAGAGTGACTTACCTTGTGGGTGTGCCAGTATTGAGGATGGTGCTGGAGGGCTGCCTATGTCGGATGCACATAGTACACTCCCTACATATGGTTGAGCACAGGTAGTATCATGTTTGGCATCCCTTTTACTGTATGTGCAAGTCAGAGAGAGATGTCATTCCCTGGGTTCTTACTGTGTCAGTGTATGTGCCATGCATTGCCTCTTTGCCAAGGCAAGGGCATACTGGACATGCTTCCATCTGCCTACTGGGGCAGGCTCAGGTTGTTCCTCCTCCGAGTCACTCTGTGCCAGTGCAGGCCTTGGCTTTGGTGGGGGGCTGTGTGGCCCTGCCCCATGCTGTTCCTGCTGCAGCTGTTTCCACAGGATCATATTGTGTATCATGCCACATACGATACATACAATGACAATTTGAGTACATGTAGCTGGTGAGTACTGCAAGGCTCCACCAGATGTGTCCAGGCACTGGAACCATGACCTGAGCATCCCAAACACACGCTCTATTATAAATCTGGTCTGTGCGTGTGACTCACTATGGAGTTCTTGTTCGGGTGTGTGTGCATTTCTGATGGGTGTCATCAGCCACAGCTCCAGTGCGTAACCAGCATCTCCCACTAGGTGACCATAAGGGATGTCCCCATTGGCAAATCTCTGGTACAGCTGCGTCAGATGCCAGATGTGGGAATCATGACAGCTAAAATAGGGCAGCCAGCACACACATTCATTATAATTCCCTGGGCATCGCACACAGCCTGGCAGTTGGAGGGGAAGTCCTTGCGGTTGATGTAGACCCTACCCCGCTCACTAGGTGGTGCTTTGATGTGTATGTATGTGCAGTCTATAGCACCCACTAACTCAGGGTATTCTGCTATTTGATGGAAGAGATGCATATTGTTGGCCAACACCTCACGGGTGTTGAGGACATATACGTGCTCATCAGCATGTGCTGACATGGCATCCAGGAACTGGTGGAATACCCTGGATGTTGATGCCTGTGAGATCACCATTATATTCCCAGTTGGGCTTTGGGAGGTACCTGTGGCTAGTATTCCTAGGCCTAAACATACCTTGGTATCCACTGGGATGGGTTCCCTCTGATAGTTCTGTGTGTCAGGCGTGGCCAGCACAGCTCAACAATTTGATGTAGGAGGTCCCTGTCCACCCTATAGCACTCCACTATCTCCAGCTCATGTAGCCCCTGGTAGGTTACCCTGGGTCTGTACACCCTTCTCCGTCTCCTCACTGTAGGTTGGTCGACAGCACTCTCATCCTCACCACTCTCAGCCTCTTCCACATGTTGATATCTGACAGCTGTTGCAGCCCCTATCATTTTGTTGTTTTTGTTTGTTAAAAGGTCCCCGCTTGTATACATCGGTGGTGTAGAGTATGTGGAAAAAAACCAGAGGAAAAGGTGTTTGCATAGCTTATAGTAGTGTTCTGGGCTGGGCTGGTCTGCTGCCTGTGTAATTGGCTAATTCTGATACATTTCACCTGCCAGCTATGCTTACGGTTGCCACCTTTTCAAATGGCCAAAGTAGGACATTATCAGGACAAACATCAGATTTTACAGGCCGACACATACCCACGGTCAGTACAAAGGATAGAACTTAACTTTTTTGCCTAAGTAATAGCTTATTCTTGTAGCATTTTAGTTGCTTATTCTGTTCCTTATAACATTTAGGTATTTTAGATACAGAATAACTGTTTTATGCAACTATTACATACAATATAGGACATAATTATGTCCTACAATCTCAGGACATTTGCCATTTTTAATATTTTTTGTCAGGACACAACTGCCCAAAGAGGGACTGTCCCTTGCAAAGTGGGACAGGTGGTAACCCTAGCTATGCTAGTTCCCCTAGATTACATTCCTACTGCTGTTTTCCCTTCCCATTTCCTTCCTGTTTAAGCTTAGGCAGCCTCAGACACACACCCTTGTTTAGCTCTGATAAGCTAAGGGCAAACCCGAGCCACAGGGCTCCAATCCGCTTAAAGTATGCCTGACACACCCCCGTACGATGTCAGCTAACTCCTATGCTTGCACCAAACTATTCCTGCTCTTACAGTGTTGGGTTCTGACTAGCATGCAGGGGAAATCTGGGATTAAGTATCATTCCCCTCACTTGCATAAGATTGTCTGCTGATGCATAGTTACATGTCCCACACTGAGCCTCTCCCCTTACCAACCACTATTCACTGGCCATACTCTTTTCTGACTGCCATTGAGTATAATGGAAAAATAGTGATTTTGGTTAAAATGCTTATTTTAGGTTGTTTTTTGCCCGATCCCATTTGCACGCTGCTGCCCTACGCTCGAGATCGGCTAAAAAAAATAAAATAGATTTTTTTATTTTTGCACCTGTTTTCCATGCCAATGGCCTTATATTTGGCCATTGGCATGCTTTCCACATAATATCCACCATTTATTTGCAGCTGTCATGGCTCCATTTTGTAGTTTGCAGAAATGCAGATTACACTTGTCCTGCACGGCCGGCTTCCAGGTTCCTGGATCGCAAATTCACCTCATTTGCATGGATTTCTCCTGTAAATGGGGTAATTTGTGTACAGGGGCTGAGTCCGTGCAGGACTAGTGCAGGAGCGCTCATGCATGTCCCTACAGCTTATTCCTGGATCGCATGGCAGACATATTGCCTGCTGGAGCTCCTGCACTAGTCCTGCACACCATGCAAGGCTTGCTGAATCCAGGGGGATTTCTCTACCGGATGAAAACATATTTTTCTGCAAACACCAGCAAACAGACGTTTTCATACAAAGACCAAAACAGAATACCAAGGAGAAAAACAGGATGTAAAACCACTACAAAGAGACTATAGCAAATTAAATTGTTAGGGCAGGTATTTTGTACAGGAAAGTTATCTTCTATGCTGACAGTGTAACTAAAGCTGCAACAGTAGTATGTGTGGTTTGTTAAAAAAAGTTATTTATTAATTACTGCTTTTAAAGTGACAAAGTTTGGTGCTGCATCAGTGTATATTCTGCAAGTTTTTGTGGGAAACAGACTGTGAATGCAATTATAACTAGACTTTGATTTCAGCAGAATCCAGCCAGCAAGACTTTAGTGTCTTAAGAAGACTTTGGATCCATCACAGTAAGCAGCACCTTGATAATTAATTGTTCAGGTTATATAAGAGTTAAAAGTAATAGTAAGCTGTGTATAACACAATGTTTTAAAAGGTATAAGTTTTAGGTTAGCTTTATTTGTTTTTAACAGTTTCATCCTCTAGAGAATTAATAAGATTGGATGAATATAGAGGAAAATAAGTATTTTGCAAACTAAAATTTAATATTAATTTATAGGTTCTAGATAAAGGTTTCTCTGATTTTAAAGAAACCCAGACATCGCTCACAGAACTTAATTTATTCAATTCACTGTGGAAAAAAAGTAAAATTTAGTATTTATAATATAATAAATCTGTAATTTTACAGCACATGGGAAAGGCCACATAAGAAGTGAAATAATCAAATACTGCCTAAGGAATGGCTAGAGTAATCAAAAATGGATTTTAGTGTAATAAAAAGTGAGAAAAATACATAAGACACAGAAACACAGACGATACATGTAGGATGCCATGAAGAAACAGGAGGTAGGCAAGGCATTTGCTGCATCTGATGACCTAAAGTTAGTCATGCAGTGTGAAACAAACAGTGGTAGGCAAGACGCACTAAATTATGGTCTAAAGAAAAAAAGAGGACAACTAAAGGATGGAATGAAGAGTTGGGGCAAGTGCACAATGTAACTGGTAAGGGGCAGAAATATTCACATTCAAGATCCAACATTCTGAAAAATAGATTTTTCAGACCAAAGATGAGAATAAATAGAAGGATTGCTCTTACCTCTCAGCTGAACCAACCTAAACATAACTACCTAGAGAGGAGGAGCAGGAGGCAAAGATACTTATAGAAATTCCTGATGAAAAGTTAGTTTTGACTCCATTACCATTTCTTTATTTCATAAAGAGGGAGGTTTGGTGTAATGGTTAAGGTGCTTAGCTAGGTGCAGAGTTTGATTCTCACATGGGGTAATTGGCTAGGCTTGAAATGGGTCACAACTGCAGTTAGCCTAGTACTAATCTATAAATCTATGAACCTATAAAATCCCATCAGAGGTTCAAGATTCAAATAACAGTACCATTTCCCTGGCAAGCACTTATTGAAATTCCGCATCTATTTCTGGAGACTACAGCGCAAGGAGGCTACAGAGTGGAGTCTACAGAATTACAATGAAAATGGCACAAATGACTTCCAAGATGGCTGCACACTGAGTAACAGCTTAATTTCAGCTCTCCCAGTGTGAAAACAGAAACTCAGAGGAGAGAGCCAGTAAACCCATATTTCTGGATAAATTTCAGTAACTGGCTAGTAAGTCCACTGCCTGAATGCCAGCAAAAAAAAAAAATTCAAAGAACCTGAAAGAAATCAATCACAAAAGGTGAGGAAATGACAATGACCAGGAAAAATTATGTAGCTGTTCAGCAAAAAGCAGTGCAAGCTCCAGCTTTAATTCCAGACATGACTTCCAGTATATTCCACCTAAAACTGCTATAATGGTGATTAAGAAAAGTCTGGGAGAAATAATCAGCTTTTAACAGGGAATATTACTTACAGGTGTGGACTGGAATTTAATTTGCAGCAGTGAAGATGTGTCTGTGACTCCAGAAGAGAAAATATAATAAAGGCCGGTAGATTTTTGAAGAAATTTATGAAATATTTGGCATAGGAGATATGAATTTCAGTAGAAGGAGTTTGGAGTGAATTTTTATATTACTCTCCAAGATACAAATACTGGGCTAGGCTAGACAGAACTTATTTTCACAGGAACATGTGCATTTAATAGAAATTTTTAATATGCATGCAATGATTACTTCAAATCATGTGCCAATAATAACTGAAATAAGAATGCAGAGTAATGAAATAAAAATGAAACACTGGTACTTTCCCACCCACCTGCTGAAAGAGAGGAATTTAAGGAATGGGTAGTGGAAATTATTTGCGAGTTATTAGAGAAGATAGAAATTTCTTCTGAAAATATAGCCAGAGAGTGGGATAAAATTAAAGTGGAATTTAAAAATAGGGTAGAAATAAAAGAAAGAAAAATAATGTTAAGAAGTAACAAAAATTATTTAGGGAGATTGACAAATGATAAAGTATTGTAGAATGGGGGAATCACAAAGAACAAGAAAAACAGCAACTGAAGAATGCTAAACAGAAAATAAGGGATTACCTCAATAATATGCATGAGTTTAGAAATATTGCTGTTAAGCAACTGTTTTTGATAACTCCAGAGCACAAAAAACTTTAAGCACAAAGATTCAGGAACAGAAAGTAAAAAGGGTTGTCGCCAAGCTTAGGGAGCCTATAAAAAGGAATGTAATAAGAGAACCTGTACAGGTGTTAGAAATTAATTCAGAAATTTTATGAAAGTCTGTATAAAGCAGAGAAATATGGAAATCAAGAAAAGGTACAAATGGAAATGTTTAGGGAAGACTTAAATATGCCAATGTTAGAAGTAGACGTGGCTCAATTACTAACAGGATAGGAGGAGATGAAATAAAAATGGTGATGTATAACCAATCCACAGGAAAGTCCACAGGAATAGATGGTATTCTTGTGGAATCTCAGAAGCTAGGAGGGAAAACTGATGAAGATTGGGAAGACTTTGTTTAATAGTATTTTAAGAGGAGGAGAAGCACCAACATCCTGGAAAAAATGGTGGTGGCAGTTATACCAAAAGAGGGTAAAAACCCATCACAACCAGCTTCATACAGGCCCATTTTAATCCCAAAACATGATTATAAAGTGTTTATGGCTATAATGGCCAAAGGAATGGGAAATATGATGTCAAAATTGATAGATATGGATCAATGTGGTTTTGCGGGGGGGGGCAAAGATATGACAACATTAACAGAACCGTGATGATCCACAGGGAAGCAGAATATAAGAAAATGCCACTGTTGTTTGTGGGTTTTGACACAGAGAAAGCATTTGACAGACTAAGCTGGGAGTTGATGAGCAGGGCAATGCTCGCATTTGCATTCCCTGATACAATTATATGGATGACTAGGAGGATATATGAGGGATCAGGAGTAAAAATTAAAGTGGTGGGTTTCTCTCTGATAATTTGAGCAGAGGAATGAGGCAGGGGTGTCCTCTTTTTCCTTTGTTATTTGCATTATATTTAGAACCACTAGCAAATAAAATAAGGGACTCAGAAATTCAGTGATATAACTGGTATGGTAATAAAGAAAAGAAGAATCTATTTGCAGCTGGTATTATTTTATACCTCATAAAACCATAAAAGGACATTTCAGTGTTGTGGAACATTTTGAGGCAGTTTCAAATCTTTAAGGATACAAAATTAGTAAAGCTAAAACAAAGGCAATAGCTGTAAATTATGTACCCACACACAAAATGGTGCAGCAATGTCCATATTTATGGGGACAGGATAAAATTAAGTACTTAGGAGTATGGAATAAAAAGGTTCTGGCGTGGCAGTTAATATGTGGGAAGAGACTAAACAAAATCTAATACAAGAAATGAGAAATTGGAAGATCTGTTATATGGATATGGATAGCAAAATACAAGCAGTTAAAATGATTTTAGTCCCTTTAGTTTTATACATAGGTCAGGCATATTTTTATCAACAGAGAAGATGTGGACAGCAATTAATAAAGAGCTGAATAATTTTATCTGGGAGGGGAAGATGACAAAAGCAAGTGGGATAAACTGATTCTTCCAGTAGAACAAGGCTGTTTGAAATTACCCAATCTGATGGGGTATTTCAGAGCTTCACAGTTAAGAGCTTCTATACACAGCACAAGTAGAAACCTATACTTCAAAGTGGAAATGAACCGTACTTTTTGGTCCCCTTAGACCTCATCCTACTGGCCAGTGCCCCATGTCCATGCCAGGTCAACCAACCATCCTACTATCTCTCCCGCTTCAAACTACTCTGGTATTGCTGCAGCTGATAGTGGATCCTAAGGGCATCCTGGGGCTCAGTCATCTGTGCTTTCATCCGAGGGGTTCCTCTTATATGTCCTATCCAATTCCTGTCCCTGCCCCCATTGCTCATTGACTATATCCAAAGGCATCCCCCGTTTTTTGGACCACACCTCCTCTTAGAGACTGTCATCAACAAAAACTCTCCCACTCAGAACAGGCACGCACATCCGCACACCCCTCCCTGCTGCTCCATTAGTCACCCAAACTACTATTCAAACCCAGATTGACTGGGTATAATCAGGGCTTTATTGCTCCATCCCACTGGAAACAGGAAAATAATTTAAAACAATTTAATAAAGAGACTGCTACCTCTGCAGAGTTCGTGACTGGATGACTAAAATAAAAACAGTACTTAAGCATCAAAAGCTGTCTCTGGCATATCATCTAACATGAATGAATGAATGAATGAATGAATGAATGAATGAATAATGAATGAATGAACATTCACTGTCTGTTAAACCAAGAAAATAAGCTTCACCCCCTTCAGTGTGCCAATACCATACAAAACTATCCAGATGAAATGGCAGTCTCAATACCTCCCCCTTACAAACTTCAAAAGATAAATAATTGATTCTTCAAACGTATTAAACCATTTGACCTGGAAGACGCACTAAATAAACTTTGTAGACCATTTGAACTTATTACATTAACTTTGTTGAGCTGTCCTTGAAAGAAAAGTAGAAGAAATTACGCTTTACTCCTCCAGCTTCAAAACAGTTTGGATGGTGCTGAAAATTGCTCTGATGAAAATACATTCACTTTTTTTTCTGGGATAACACAAGGAAGTGAGGCACTAGACTATGTTATTTTTTTCCATTGTCTTTTGGTAGACAGTGCTCTTACACTGCACTTTTAATTTGTATTTGCATTCTGCTGTCTGTTTGGCATGTCTGAACTGTTTTTGTCACATATTACTGCATACTGTACTAGTATAGCTGTAGCATAGCCCAGTTCCAGGCTTGCTGTTTCTGGGTCTGTTTTGTAACCTCTGGGCATAAAATTCAAGCCATCCTCATTGGTGAAGGCCCTTCTGCACCCTTGTGGGAGAAGAGTGCTGTCTGGCTCACATCCAATCAGGGGTGATTGGACTAGAGCTCAGAGAGACCATCCTAATTGCTTAGTTTGAGTAAAAAGGTTTATTTCTTGTTTCATTTAAGCCGCATGTTTCAGCTTGTTTGTGCGTAGTGCACCGTCGTACACTGCCACATAGACGTGGTTACCATTGGTGGATTTAGACGCAAACATTTTGCTTGTTAAATTTTTCCTCAGCACTTTGCTTGTGGTCCTCCAGAGGTTTTTTCACGGTCCTGCTCTACTGTCAGGGGGAACACTAAGCCCAGCCTCAGAGGTACCAACACCGTCTCACCCACTAGCCATTCTTAAATGTGATCTCTTTTCCTGACCATATAAATTTACCTAACACTATGGATGGATAATTTCCTTCAGTTTCTCCAGCCAGCTTGTTCAATATGGGCATCCTGAGGCAGTGTAGCAACTGCTTCATGTTCACCAGCAACTCTCTACTCCTAGTCCACACAAACTCAACATGTGAGAGATGCAGCTATATTAAAAACCTTGAATCCATGCTCTCTCACACACCAGTCAGTACATATTACAATGAGCGGATTGTCAGCATGCACACCTTACCTCCTACTCCACCCAAACACACATCATACATACCTATATATGTGGAGGTCCTCACCAGAAACATACCTAAACACCAGAGACCTCCCAAACACAAACACAAGCACTCTACACATAATACATCCTCTACAGAATACAACACACTTAATAACTCACACAGCAGTATCTCATCTGTCAAGCCCTTAAGGCAAAACACAAGACCAAACATATTAGTCATAGTTGATTCCATCATGAGACACACAGATGTCCCTCTCACGAGGCTAGATAAGGAAAAGGTCACAGTCACAGATACTTGAGTGCCATATCACACATGCACTCAAGTATCTCAACAACAGGTACTGTTAAGACTTCATCATAGTCCATGTTGGTGTGAATGACTTGAGACGTACCTCTGGACTATATAAAGAGAAATGACTGAGCTCTCGGACTATGTGTCTCAGACAGCTATGTCCCTAGCCTTAGGCAGCATTTTATCTTCACCTAGGAAGATGTCGCAATACAAACAGAAAATGACTGACGTCAATAATTGGCTTAGTTTCTGGTGTCATTCTAAAGGGATCCAGTATCTGTCAGCCTGGGGTGACATGAACAACAGACCTCAATGCTTTGCAGGGATGGTCTTCATCTATCACCCCTGGGATTTCGGCTACTGGCTAAGGCTACTGCCATCCTCATAGCTCCTTTTTAGGCAGTGTCTCAAGGACAAAATTTCCAATGTAAAAACTCCATCTGAAAACAACCTCAAAGTTATGCTTCTAAACGCTAGGACTCTTAACATGAAACTGCACTCACTGGAAGCTTCCTCACCTTAGAAGATGCAGACATTTGTACAGTCACATAGACCTGGTTCAAGGCTGTGGACAGCACCCCAGAAATACTACGTTACACCTCCTTCTACACATTCAGACCACAATCTGAAGGCGTGAAAACTAAAGGAGGTGGTGTATCAATATTCATTACAGAAAAATACACCTCCAGATTGGTTAAACAATATGATTCCCTGCAGATACTCCAGGTGCAATTAACTGTCAGTAGGACACATATTCATAGATTCATAGGTTCACAGATTCATAGATTAGTATTAAGCTAGCTGGCCTTGCGAGCCATTTTAAGCCTAGCCAATTATCCCTTATGAGACTCGAACCCTGCACCTTGGGTTTGTAACGCAAACACCTTAACCATTAGGCCACCCTCCAAGTCATTGCCAGCTACAGGACCCCCTGCATGAATCAGGAGACCCACTTTTCCTGTTTAAATCTACTTGAGTCATCAAGATACATCCGAACACGTCAGTTTTGGATGACTTTAACTACCCATCTATTGACTGGGTAAATTACTCATGCTCAAACTCTCTTGCTCAAAGCGTCCTTGAATTCGTCAACTCCAATGGCTTGGACCAGCTGGTTGACACTCCCACAAGGGGTGCGAACATCCTGGATCTGGTGCTTACCAATATGGGGGACCACTGTAGCACCTCCCACTGTGAGGTCTTTACTGGTGAGATCTGATCACAAATCAGTCTCATTCGAAGTAACTATCACACGTTACCCCCCCCCCCCCCCCCACAGCAGCAACTAAACTAAAAAACTTCTCCAAAGCATTTTATAACCTCTTACAGGATGGTATAAATAGCTTCACTGCACCCCTCCCCCCGATGGAACTGGCAACTATGGCGAGTTCTATACCAATGCTTTATACCAATACCTGCACAACTGCATTGACTTGGCCATACTTGACAGGACCAAAACAAGCTACTCAAGGAACAGCAAACCTGCCTGGTGAACAACTGCAATTAACTGGTTTTGCAATAAGAGGAAGAAATTGCTGTCTAAGAGTAAGAGACAGCGAGCCCTAAATTGGAAACGCTCCCTCCTCAGCTTAAACAAGCAACTTAAGACTTCTTGTAAAGTTCTCCAAAGCAAACTAGGAATCCAAATTAGCTTCCTCAACTAAGGACAACCATAAGGCGTTCTTTAGTTATATGTGTAACCTAAAAGAAAAGGCCCATATTTATGCCGAATTGGTAATTAATGATGCCACATATAATGAGCTTGCGGACATAGCTAACCTGTTGGCCGACAGGTTCTGTGAAAACTTTACTCTCCTGTCTCCTTCACATGTACCCCATGACATCCCTACCACCTGCCCCCTATCTTGTATCTCTAAAGAGCAGGTTGTAAATGCCCTCTCTAAGGCCAAACACACAGCATCTATGGGACATGATAACATCCCAGGCTGCATACTACATGGGCTCCAAAAAGAATTAGCAATACCATTGGGTACTCTTTTCAATTATAGTCTAAAGACCGGCTTTGTTCCAGCTGAATGGAAAACGGCCACAGTTATTCCCTTGCACAAAGATAGTGCTTCCACTGACCCCGGCAACTAAAGACCTATTAGCCTGACTAGCCTTATCTGCACGGCCATGGAGCAAATCATTATGGACCTTATCAACAAAGATATAGGTAATCTCCAAACACCTGACCCTACTCAGTTTGGATTTGTCAAAGGGAGATCATGCCTGTTAAACCTGGTGGACTTCATCCAGATAGTAACCAAGACCCTGGACAAGGGGAAATCTGTGCATGCAGCCTACCTAGACTTAGCCAAGGCTTTTGATGCTCTCCCCTACTCAGATCTCATTGACAAACTCACCCAGCTAGGTATCAACCTTATGTCGTTAGATGGGTCACTAGCTGACTCACTGATACAACACGTATAGTCAAAATAGGGGAATCCACCTCCAACAGCAGACCTGTAACCAGTGGTGTTCCACAGGGATCAGTCCTAGGACATCTACTGTTTGGAATCTATATCTCCGAAGTACAAGCAAAAACTAAAGGTCTGTGGCTGACAAAGTCTGCTGATGACTGCAAACTGGGAGCGGTCATAGAATCTCCAAATGATATCAACATCCTACAAGAGGGTCTTACACAAACAAATAACTGGTGCCAAAGTCAAACACAATGCAAAAAAATGTATTATCATCCCTTTCGGTAAGAGCAACGTTCCTGCTAACTACCACATCCATATCAACACAGTACGCACTCAGTGGCAAGAGACCTGGGCACACAGGTTGACAGCAATTTTACCTTTGATCACCATGTCTCCACAGGAATAAGAAGGACATTTTATATTGCTCATCTCATAAGTAAGGGCATTGCCTCCAGAAAAGAAGAAGTTATAACCTCCCTGTACTCTTCCCTCATCAGGCCAATAATTGAGTACAATATCCCTTTTGGTAGGTACTCTTCCAAGCACCTGCAGCAATTGGAGAAACCACAACGGTTCTTCACAAGGAAAATTCAAGGTCTTCAGCATCTGTCCTATGGGAATTGTCTGAAATCACTGTCACTTTATTCTGTTTCATACAGACTACTCAGAAGCCATCTCTGTCTTGCATATAAGGCAATCTCTGACCCTGCTTTAATGGAAATGCTGCATATCTGCAAGTCAAATGGTCGAAGAGTTACATGCCCTAAAGACCCTAACCTGGTATGTGACATTAACAGAACCTGCTGGCGGGACAGATTTGTCTCCCAGAGGTTACCACACCTTTGAAACGGACTCCCACTTCACGTCAAGCACAGCACCTTATTGGCCCTCTTCAAACGCACTCTGGATGATTGGATGGGTAACCATAAATTCAACCCGAGGGTTATACCTGTGTCCCTCTAGCACACGGACATTAGGTATAATCGTGGAAATAAGGGTAGAACTTGGCTAGGCTTGTAAGGGCCTTAGGGCCATTAGCCTAGTAAATTCCTATGAACTGAACACTGGCCAGGGGAATGGACTTTAAAAGACAGTGGCCAATAAAAACTTCCTCTGAGTATTCACAAAATTCAGCAACCATAACCAACTGCACAAAATCTGAAACTTAGAACCTACAAAACTGTGGTCTGCTGTCTTTGGCCCAGGCAAAAATCTCTTGGTAATACAACACCACTTATTAGCAGATAATAATTCTGCAGTGGTCATAAAGCATCAGAACTTGAAAACTTTGATTTGCATGCTCCATAGACAAAACAATTTCAAGTTCAAGAGCAGTGTCAGTGGCACAACAGGTAGCAGAAAGTACAGTTGTGTACACATACCATAAATGTAGATGTTCGAGTGTATTCACTGTTGCAGTCATCACATTTGGGTAATCCCTGCCAGGGTAGCCCTTGGCCGGCCCAAATACCAGAGGCTCAGTATTTCTGCGTTGGTTGCTGTCACTTCAGGACTGCTGTCAGGTCGTCAGTAGTATAAAGTAAGGCAGCTGACACCATTACATCAGTTTTTCTTGCTCTAACTGTCACAAGCCCCCAAGTGGGAGCCAGGATATGGTGGAAGAACTCCACCAGTAGAAAGTAAATACCAAAACGTTCCTTGTAAGGAGAGAGAGAGAGAGAGAGAGAAGAAAAGGGGGGTGGTGGGAGGGAAACCAGGACTGCAACAGTGAATACACTCGAGCATCTACATTTATGGTAAATGTTCATAACTGTACTATGTTCTTCGTGTTTCACTGTTGCAGTCATCACATTTGGGTTGATTCCCAAAGCTGAGGAAAAGGGTGGAGGCAGTCAAGGAGACTAAGGGCTGGCTAGGATGCCCTGCAAGACTGCAGTGGCAAAGCCTGCCCTGGATTTGGAGAAGATAGGCAGGTGGCAATGCTTGGTGAAGGTGTGAACAGATGTCCATGTGGCAGCCTCCAGGATGTCCCTGGTGGGGACTCCTCTAAGGAAAGCTGCAGAGGTGGAGGCTGCTCTGGTACAGTGAGTCCTGACCCCCTTAGAGGAAGGTTTCCTGTGTTGCTTGTAACAGAAATGGATGCAGCGTGCTATCCATTTTGAAAATGGTTTGTTTGGTTATGGCTTTGCCCTCTGCCCCTGCAGCAAAGCTGACTAGCAATTGATCAGTCTTTCTGAATTATTTAGTCCTGTCTAGATAGAATCTGAGCTGTCTGTGCACATCTAGAGAGTGCAGGATCATTTCCCCCTTGTTTTGTGGGTTAGGGGAAAAAGGTGGGCAAATGAATGGATTGGTTGAGAGCCACACTGGGCAACACTTTGGGCATGAAGGATGGGTTAGTCCTGAGGGACACCCTGTCAGCATTTAAAATGATGAAGGGCTCTACAGCCATGAGTGCTTGTAGCTCGGATACTCTTCTGGCTGAAGTGATGGACTGAAGCAAGGCTGTATTCCAGGAGAGAAACTTTAACTCTGCTGAAGACGATGGTTCAAAGGGGGGCATGTTGAGCTTTTCCAACACAAAGTTTAGGCCCCAAGCTGGGGTAGGTGCTCTTCTGGGTGGCCTCAAGTTGCTAGCCCCTCTTAGGAATTGTTTGATCAGAGGGTGTGAGAAAAGTGGGTGCTCAGTGTTGAAATGACCAAGGATAGCAGAGGCATGAATTTTAATAGAGGAAAAGGAGAGACCACTGTGTAGCAGGTCAGCTAGGTAATCCAGGATGAGAGGTAGGGTGGGCTGTGCCATATCGGCTCCCTTAGCCTGAATCCAGGTGCAGAACTTTTTCCATTTGTCAGCATAAGACTTTCTAGTGCTAGGGCGTCTAGCCTCACGTATAAAATCTAGAACCTGTTTACTGAGATTGGCAGCTTGATCAGTGGTCAGGGAACAAGCCAGGCTGCCAAATTGAGGGTCTGCAATTGTGGAGGCATGAATTCTCCTTCCCTCTAGGTCAAAAGGGTTGGGGTCTAAGGGAGATGCCATGGTGGCAGAGGGGACAGGCTGCACAGCAGTGGGTACTAGTGCTGGCGAGGCAGTCTGGAGCAATCAGAATTGTCCTTGGCGTTTCCTCCCTTATTTTGAGCAGTACCCTGGTTATGAGAGGTAGTGGAGGAAATGCATAGACTGAGAGGCTGACCCAGGGGAAGGATAGGACATCCACTTTCCAGGCCCTACAGTGAGGCTCCCTGGTGCAGAACTTGCTGAGCTGATGGTTGGAGTGGGAAGCAAAGAGGTCGACCTTCGGGGTGCCCCATTTCTGAGTTATTAGGGTGAAGGTTCTTTGGTCTAGCTGCCACTCATGTGGGTCCAGAAGATTTCTGCTTAAGTTGTCTGCCAGAGAGTTTAGAGAGCCCGGCAGGAATTGTGCTAACAGGTGTAGATGCATGGCTGAGGCTGTGTGCCAAAGGGTCATGGCAAACCTGCACAGAGGGTAGGAGTGCATCCCTCCCTGCTTGTTGATATACCACATCACAGTGGTGTTGTCTGTTTTGATCAGTAGAGCCCCTGGGGAAAGAAGGGGGCTGAAAGCTGTCAATGCGTGCTGGACAGCTAACATCTCTTTTTGGTTGATGTGCAGATGTATTTGCTGTGGGCTCCATTGGTCCTGTATGCACCTGCCATCCAGGTGTGCACTCCAGGTATAGTCTGATGCGTCTATGGTGAGGGTCTGGGCAGTGGGGGGTGGTGAGAAAGGTAGTCCCTTGTTGTGGAAGCATGCTGCTGTCCCCCAAAGAAAATCTTTCCTTAGGCAAGGTATCACTGGTATAAGAGTTTCCAGGTCTTGAAAGTGTTGACATCAAAGGCTTTTTAGGTACCACTGAAGTTTCCTCATATGCAGTCTGGCATATGGAATGAGTAGAATGCAAGATGCCATGAACCCCAGAGCTTGTAGGATTTTCCTTGCGCATAACTGGGGTCTGGTGGCTAGTTGAGAGAAGTAGACTGTCAACTAAGTTTGCTTTTCTGGTCAAAGGCATGCCATCTGGGATGCTGTGTCCAGGCTTGCTCCCAGGAATATAATCCTTTGGGTGGGTACTAGTTTGAATTTCTTTTCGTTGATAGTGTACCCTAGGGAGGTTAGTAGGGACTTTACAAAGGCCAGGTGCTTGAGCAGCTTTTCCTAACTGTCTGGCTGAATTAGGCAGTTGCCCAAGTATGGGTAAATGTGTATATTTCTTTGTCTGCAAAAGGTAATGGTGGGAGCCAGACATCTTGTGAAACCTCCGGGAGCAGTAGATAAGCCAAAGGGAAGCACAGAGAATTGAAAGTGCAGAGATCCTGCCCTGAAACATAGATATTTCCTGCATGATTACGTGATAGGAATGTGGAGGTAGGCCTCTTTTAGGTCTAGGGTGGCTAGCCACGCATTCTTGGAGAGCATAGGTAGTAGTTGCTGGAGGGTGAGCATTTTGAATTTTGGTACCACCAGGAAGGTGTTTAGAATGGATAGATCGAGGATAGGGCGCTAGGTGCCCTCTTTTCTGAATACCAGGAAAAGTCTGGAGTAGAAACCTTGGCCTACCTGTTCTGCAGGAATGTGCTCTAATGCCCTCATAGAGAACAGGGGAATAGACTTGCTTTTTCGCCTCTGTCCACTGGTTTGGAGGAAGATCTGGGAACCCCTTTGGGATTGGGAGAGCGCGGAAAGAAAATCTGTATCCCTGGGACACTATGTTGAGGACCAAGCGGTCTTTGGTAATGGTGGTCCAGGTGCTTGCATGGAAGAAGAGTTTTCCTTCTAGGGGCAAGTGCAGGTGAGCAGAGGAAGGGGTGGTAGTGGAGACTCAATGTGAGTTCTTACCATGAGGGGGTGGCTTTGCACTCCCTGGTTTGGAAGTGGAGGAACTCCAATGGTTTGATCTCTGCATTCCCCGTGGCTGCTGTCTGGGGGGTCTGCTTCCCCAGGGTCTGGGCTGAACTGACCTGGAGGGGGCAGGAAAGGACAAGTGCTTGGAGGCGCAATGCCTACTGAACCTGGGTGGCTGGACCTGTAGGAAATCCTTAACTGTCTGCACAGATTTAGCTTTTTCTTCCATCTTTTTTAAGACCTCCTCTGCCTTGGTGCCAAAGAAGTTGTTTTTCTGCAAGGGTGTATCCAATAATTTAGATTTGACATGGTCTGGCAAGAGCTGTTCCTTAAGCCAAGCATGCCTTCTAAGGATAGAACCAGTGACTGCTGCCCTGCAAGAAGCTTCTAGGGTGTCAAAACCACAGTGTAAGGTGTGCTTAGTTACTTGACTTGCAGAATGCATTAACTCTTGTAACTCTATTTTTTGCACAAGCAGGAAACGATGATACTTTTTGTTTGAGAAGTTCCATGGTATGTTGCTGAAATTTTAGCATATGGAACTGACAATGTAGTGCTCTGATAGCAAGAGTAACAGAGGTGTATACTTTTTTACCCCACCTGTCTAGTGCTCGGGAATCCCTATCTCAGGGGGTAGGATTCTTAGCAGAAGTTGCTTTAATTCCTTTAGGCCCTTGAGAAATAAGCTCAGGGTCAGCAGTAGGATTTTTGAAAAGAAATGTGTGTGAGTTATGGACTCTGTAATACCTGCCAGGTTTTCTGGGAGCAGGAGGGAGGGTGTCAGGAGTCAAACTAGATTCCATGAAAACATCATCCACAACATCCAGGACAGGGAGAATGGCCAGGGGTCTGTGCTGTGGAAGATCTAAGAATTCTCTGAGTCTCTTTTTAGACTGAGGGTTGTCCTGACATTCCCATTGGAAATGCTCCCTTAAAGTATGAAGGGTTTCCCCAAAGGAAAAGTCCTTGTGTGGAGAGGCTGAACGAATGAATTCCTCTGCATCAGAATCCTCATAAGCACAGATGGGTTGCATGTCTTCATATTCAGATGTATCAGAGTCATCAGACTCCTGTTCAGATAAAACTACTGGGAACAGATCTCGTTTTCTTTTGGAAGGGATAACTTGGCTTCCCCTGATCAGCATTATAAGTTCTTCTGTCGTTTTAAGCATTTAAGACTGAGGCAAGGAAGCAGATGCCTGAGATTGGGTTTTCGGTTTCTTGGGCGTGGTTCGTACCCAGGGCCTTGGAAACTCACTAGTTTTCGAAAGAATGGTAAATGCGAAAGAAGTCAGTTTGTGCGAGAATTGGTAGTGTGAACTACTTCCTCGGAAGCTGGTGCCTCCTCAGCGGCTCCGGACCCATCCAAGGAAGAGACAACCACAGTATCCTTAGTAGAAGAAGAAGAGTTTTGCGGCATACCGGACTCCGAAAGGGTCTTGGTAGTGGCCAGAAAATCCACAGAAGTGGGCATCAGGGGCTGTGAAAGCACCTCACTGAGGACCAGAGAACTGACAACTAACTTAATGGAGGTGACATCGGTAGGTTTGGACCTGTGCGGTCTGTCTCTGTCTTTATCCTTACATTTTTTCAGAAGATCTGCTGTCGGATGGCTTACCGAAGCCATATCGGAATTAGAGGAGTGTGAGCAAAAATATCTAGTTACAATAAGGGCCCAACGACGTATAGTTCTGGTGTTGAACAAAGCACAAATGTGACAGCGAGGGACATCGTGGTCTGGGCCTAAGCAAGTGATGCAGCAAGAGTGAAAGTCTCGGTGTGGTATTTGCTTTCCACATGCGAGACAATTTTTAACTTTTTCTGACATCGGTTAGAGCAAGAAAAAAGGATCCCCAATGGGGTACTTAGCTTTAGAAGACTTCAGCTTCAATTTGGAAGATGAAACCCAGGTAGCGGCCGACCGGCCCTCGTGCGAACTACTTCTGCTTTGGGCTCCTCGGCAAAAAAGACTGATGTAATGACGTCAGTTGCATTACTTTATACTACTAACGACTTGACGTCAGTCCTGAAGCGAAAGCAACCGATGCAGAAATTAAGCCTCTGGTACTCGAGCCGGCCGAGGGCTACCCCAGCAGGGATAACCCAAATGTGATGACTGCAACAGTGAAACATGAAGAATACCTGCCTTTTGTGCAGAAGGCTGTGAGTTGTGTTCCCACACCAGGTAGGTTGATTGTTGACACTGCACTGCAACAAACGGAGGGTGCTGCCCTCCTGAGTGTGTCACCTTTTGGATGAGACATTAAAGCAATGCCCCATCTGTTTGAGTTGCTCATAGCTCAGGTGGATGTAAAAGATCCCAAAATCACATATCAAAAAGAGTATGGGAAATTCCTGATGACCTGGCCCAATTTCATCTAATAGTACAAATACCATCTCTAGTCTCACCTGAAAATACTCTAATAGCCAAGTGGGACAAATCTGGTCAAAAAAAGGATACATAAAAAGGTTACAACACTCACATGTTTGAAACCTGTTTTTTTTCAAGAAGTGGCCAAGCATTTTACAGCAGCCGAATAATCTAGATTCTTCCATGACCATTTAGAAATTAAAAGAGTTCCACATCAGAATCTAGCACCCTAATGTGAAAAAACATTCAGTTCTGAAAAACTCCTTTGTTTCAAGGGACCTACAGTTTAAAAATGTACATTAATACCTTTTTCACTTTTCCAAAAATAAATATAAGAAAAATCAAACATGTCTTGCTTTCTGAAAGCATAGGCAATGCTCCGCTTTCTCAACAATGGCCGTTTTATTAGGAATACTTAACATTCTATCTCATTACAAATACATTTAATCTCTCTTAATCAAATTACAGTTTTCTGAACCTGTTTTATTTTAGGGTTAGGCAGACTGCTACTGTGAATTATGCGTTATGATAGCTGAAATTCAGAGAATGCAGGTGCACTTACTGGTTTGGGCTAACGAGGGCAAGTGCAATGAGGTACTCCAGGGTTCAGTCCTTCAGCTACTCCTCTTTGGAATTTACTTCTTAGCCCAGGGTTCAGTACCTCACTCCTTGGGCCACTCTTTTTTGGTATTTACTTCTTGTAGGTCAAAGCTAATGTTAAAGATTTATGGCTGACCAAGTTTGCAGATCACTGCAAACGTGGTGCCATCATAAACTCTCCAGAGGACGCCAAGATTATCCAAGACAGCCTTTCCCTAAACAAATCTGGCGTCATAACAATCAACAACTCACCCCTAAAAACTGAGCCATTACTTAGTGACCAGGGAACCTATGTGGATAACAAACTAACCTTCGATCACCATGTATTTACTATAGTAAGAAAGTCCTTTTTCATTATGCAGCTTATTAGTAAGGATATGGTGTATGAGGGTTTGATCATTCCGCTGTATTCATCACTTATTAGGCTGATGATTGAGCATAATGCCCACTTTGGTATGTACCTGTCCAAACAATTAACAAACCTTGAATGATCACAACACTTTCTCACCAAGAAAATTGAGGGTCCATATCATAAAAACTACACTCCATCTCAAACTTTGTCCCTCTTCTAGGTGTCATACAGGCTACTGAGGGGCAATTTCTGCCTCACATACAGAGCCTCAACAGATCCTATCCTCTCAGATCTACTGCACATCTTCAAGTCTAGGGGTGGGATAAACACTTGCTCAAACATTCTTAATCTCTTCTGCAACAAACATGTTGGAAGGATAGACATGTACTACAGAGAATACCACTTCTTTGGAATTGTTTCCCTCTTCACATAAAGTAAAGCACTTCTCTTATTCTATTCAAAAGTAATCTGTTCAAATGGATGGCAAACTGCAAATTCACCCCTGGTTTAGTATACTTGCCCCTTATGAATAGGAATCACGTGTAAATGTTCTGCCAGGCTCTGGGTTACTTGTACTTAAATTACAAGGGCTAAAAATTTCAAGGGAATGCAAGGCTAGGCATCTAAAGATCCTCACATTTAAACAGCCTAGTAAGTACCTGTGAACTTATCATGTCTCTACCTCACAGTTTAGCATAGAGGATTAAGGTTATGAGCTACTGATGAACTTATTTTATCATCTTGAATTAGAGTCTTTTGGCCAGCATTTTGTTTACTGTTTAAATTTGAGCATGTCATTTAATCAGGCAGTGCTGTTGGGTTATCCCTAAAAACAGGCACTTTGCCTCTGAACATATCACCTAACCAGGAAATGTCCTTGGGTCAACCCCAGATAATAAATTTTAAAACAATAATTTACCTTGAGATGTAGTTACAGCTTGGAGTTGATCACATTAAGTAAGATGGTGCATGGGATGCAGCCCTCTTTTGAACCCACAATTTTTTTTAGTTTTGCTCAATAATTTTTGAGGAGATATAGTTCTACTTCATTTGGGTAGCATGGATAATGTAAAATCACTTTCAAAGACATGGCTTTATCTGTTCCAGTATATAACCTGTGTTCTTTATACAATATTTTGTTCTTTTTCTTTCATGTGTGAGGAGACGCACTGTCTTCCATTCTAATACATAATTTAAAATGTGTGCCCATAAATTTCTGTGTATTTTTTGCTTTTTTTTTCATGCCTTGATTTTTGGGTCTTGCTTTTGGTTCTGTTTGTTTAAATATCTAGCTGACTTTCAAAGCTATACAAGACAATAGAGGTTATCCATCTATTTTAAGCAGTGCAAGACAATGAAGTTCTGTGTCTATCATTCTATCTATTTATCTCCATGTGTATCTATGTATGTAAATACATTTACAAACACACATATTGCTCTTGCACTCCTAGTTTATATCTGGCTGCTTGTATCAGTTTTGTCAAACTTAGTGTTAACTTGGTAAGTGTCTTTCAGTGACTGATGTTTCCATGTTTAGTGGTTCAGCCTTCAGATGCCTTCTTTTCTTGGTACTAGAAAAATCCTTGAGTAGAAGCCATTTCCCTCCTGATCTGGAGAAAAAGAATGAATAGATCCTTGCAGCAGCTCCAAAAGGACAGCTGGTAAGATACTCTTCTGCTCTTTTGGGGGTCTTGTGATGCTTGGGAAGGAGGCAATTTCTATGAACTGGATGGAGTAACCCCTTTCTTTGATGAGGAGGACCCACTGGTCTTTGGTTATGAGCTCCCATTGATGTAAGAAGGAGGGGAGTCTTTCTGCCAAATGGATAGAGGGAGGTAGGTAGGTAGAAGCTGTGGGATTAGAGTTAGAGAATAGTCACAGCTGGTCTCTGTGCTGGGTGGGCTCTTTACAATTCTCTGGTCACTGTATTTGGTGATGCAGCTACCTCATAGATTTTCTGGTTCTTTTATCTTGGGGAGGCCACCCCTTGTCCTGTATGAGGGAAAACACTACATATTGAAAGGGTAGTTTCTATTATACCTTGGTTTAGATGAAAAGTAAAATTCCTTCACTGTACAACCTCCGTGCTTTGTAAGAAAGATAACCTCCTCAAACTTATGCATACCAAAACTATGGCTGCACAAATACCAACAAAGAAGTACTAAAAACTAAATAATTGCCACTAAAAATGCCAAAGTCACACCTGCAGTGATTGTGTATGGAAAAACAAGATCAGTGTGTCAAACATCAGTGACTGAAGGTACTTTGTCCATTCTGCACTCAACAAAGTGTAGGGAAGCTGTTGAACAAAGTTAGAAGCAAATACAATAGCCAAGGTTAGAATCCTTGAAGTCCAAACTGGGACATATTAACCTGAAACAAAACTTCTAAGTGCATATTGCCCATTCCTGAAAAACAAGCCTCTTGCTTCAGTTTCCAATACCTGCTTACTACATCAAAAATAAATAAAAGTTAATATTCAAATTTTATACACAAGTAAAACTAATATTAAATTAAGTGAATCGTATACACACACCTAAAAAATATCCAATCTCCACTGTTAACTCAGGTGATCAATGAAGCTGATGCAGACTCTGTCTCCAGCCTCCATTAATCTTAGGCATATTACTAAATAAGTTTGTTGTCTGGTGGACAGTGCCTGTGCTAAGAAACTGAATCTTTAAGGATAGTCCTTAATTCATGCCTAATAATTTATAATTTTTTTCCTTCATACTCCCTAGGTAATCACAGATACACTGTGGCCCATAACCATAACATTCTTCATACCTTCTCCCTCTTTCAAAAACAAAAATAGAGCTAGCAAATGACAATTAGGTCTTTAACCTTTCACACTGGACCAGCTCTATTAAGCTGGTAAACCCATTCCAATGTCCACATCTCTGGTAGTAAACTAGAAACCTTACCTTTGAGCCACACAGTGGCAGCTTATGTGCCTGAGATGCATTTATAAACACATACTTTCTTACAACTGATTAATATTTTCTTATACTCAAATATTACAGTAAACTCTCAGTTAACCGGAACTTAAGCAACCGGCACAAAAAATCGAAGAAATACAGTACATTCAGTTCAATTTTCATGTGTTGCACTTTCTGTCCCCTCACTAGACTTTTAATTTCTGCATTTTAATATTAAAATCAAATCAATACAGTGTTTATGATATGGTATGGTATAGCATAGGGTACAGTATTAGGCCTATTTTTAATAGTAACTCTCAAGCAACCAGAAACTACAGTTATCTGGCATCTCCCCACGGGTGTTGGTTAACTGACAGCTTACTGTAAATACAATTTGACTTCTTAAAGAAAGGAAAAGCAAACAAATGATAACTATAAAGCAAAATGAAGGAAGCAGGGGTACCTGAGAATGTAAAGTTCAAACTAAATGCCTCAAGGAAGAGGAATTAATTTTCAAAGAAGGTGCATCAAGTCACTTGATCTTTCTTTGGACCTCTATGCACAGGTGTTTTCTAGCCACAGTACGTTACAGCGTAGAAACTGTTCTGAGACATTGATGTACAAAACCTCACAAGTGAAAGGATTTAATTGAAGTGGCAGTGTTATCTGAGCACAAAAGCACTGAAGGCTAAGTGAACACTTCACTGATATATATGAGTAGTATGCCTCAGTTATCTACAGTAGGTGCTTACGAAAATGTCACCAGCATTATTCGATATATTTACTTTAGATACAAACCCATACTGAACTAAAGGCTAGTGTGGATATATTTCTATTCTTCCCATGTGGAGTATGATTCCTCTTTAACACTGCAGCCAAAATAAAAAGGACAGAATGTTTCTACATATATTCTAGTTTGTGGTAAAGCCACCACTCTGTAAATATTAGTTTTACTGTGCTGGACTATTTTTTAGTGCCATCTGCACATAACAACTGTTGTATATTTCTTATCTACATTAGCAGTCTCTGACCAACCATTTTCACAGTACATAGCCCATAGCAAGGGCATACCCCACAGATGGGGGCTGGTGACACCAGGGTGATAAATTTGTTGTCTATGAAACAGGTATAATTCAAGACAGTTGTTTTATAGCAACGTCTCTGACTGGCAAGATACACCACAGAAATGAAATCTGTCGCAGGATGGGCTTTATAACACTCAAAAGGAATAGGTAAAAATGCTGAATGCTGACTTGTAATGGAGGTGGACTGAAGCAACAGTGGAAATTAAGATGTTATATGCACATGTTAGGTGTCATGAAGGTACAGCTACAGTTGTAACTTAACTCACGGATGAGAACAGTACTCCATGAAAATTGCGTGGCTTTAATATGGCATGATCGTGTGACTGAAACTCTCTGAAGTAAGAAAATGCTATAATGCATAGCCTTGGACATATAAATTTCTAGTCATAAGAAACTGCATCATGTTAAATGCTCATAACTTAGGCATCCTTCAATTTCAATGCATAATTCTATACAAAGTGTATTAATTTCATATGCCACTCTGTAGCACGGGTGATGGCTGAAAAGAATCAGCCTGACAAGGCAATATATTGGGTTACAAAATGGAAATAAGTTGCTTTGCTAAAACTATAAACATACTAAAACAATCTCTATATCTGGCACAGTTATGTGAGGCTACAGCAGGGGAAACCAAATTTGCCTGTGCCAGTAACGTGCAATAAGGATTACAGTGTTTTTGCATCTTATTGCTTTCTGCAAAAACTTGAATATTAGGGGGAAGAGGAGGGACTGCATAGAGGAGCTCATAGTGCCATTGTCTGACTGCAGCTTCTCTCAAGGACAATTTCTTTGCTGAAATCAAGGCAAAGAAATTTCTGCACTTGGCGGTGGTCGGGGAGACAAACAGGTCGCAGCAGGGATGACCCCGGTGGTTGAATATCTGCTGTACTACTGCTGGATTGAGAGACCATTAGTGAGGCATCACAATAGATCTGCTAAGGCTGTTGACATGACAGTTATTTCTTCTGGCAATATGCACTGCTAAAAGCAAGAAATGCAAAGCAATTGTACAAAATGGCAAAAAGGGGGTTGATCGTGACGATGATGATGACACTCCAATGGCTTCTAGGCATACGGAGTAGGACCTGGCTCCTCCCTGCTTGCTGATAATACCATACCACAGTCATGTTGTAGGTATGGACAGAAATCACTCATGGAGCTAAGAAGTCCTGGAGTTCCAGCAACACAAGCAGGACTTCTCTTATCTCCAGGACACTGATGTGAAGATTGTGAAATCAAAATACCTTGGACCATCCTCCCCTGACTATGCCCACCCATCCCAAAGAGGAGGTGTCTGTGGTTAGCATCAGTGTGGCAGGTGGCATAATAAATGATCCTCCTAAAATAATGAAGGGTGAAGTTGGCCACCACTGTAACTGAACTTTGCACGGATGGGTAATTATTACTGGAGAAGAAGGATGGTTCACAATTTGATACCATCATGTTCTGAGTAGCCAATGAAGCATTCTCATGTGAAATCAACTGAACTACATTATGAGTATGGAGGAAGTCATCATAACTAGGACTCAAAGAACTAAGATCGCTGGTGGAGAATGAAACTGAAGGAGGGTTTAGAATGAGTAGCTTAGGATTTGAACTCTGTCTAGGGAAAGAAAAACTATGGATTTTGTTAAGTCCAGGTGGCACCTTATGAATTTGAATTGCCTGAGTTGGTTGCAGTTTTGATTTTTCTTAGTTTATAGATATGCCCAAGGACCGACAGAACTGAAGCAAGTAATACTGTCATCAATCACTATTTTATAAATGAACATAAGTAACTGTTTTATTGGTGTAATCTGATTACTTGGATCAGTCAGAAACAAAGAATTAGTCAACAGATTAGCAATGTTTGGTGCATATAGTCTGTTTTCCTACTTAACTGATAACCTGTAATTTTTGCATTACACAATACCTTACTTCCATATGGCTACAGCTCAACACGATGAGATTATTCCTGCAATGACCAACAGTGCAGAGCTGATTGCGCAAAAGAACATTACAGTGAACTTGTGCTACATAAAAATGCAAGTTTTTTTTACAGAAGAACTTTGGCAATCCCCCTCCTTGCATCCTACACAGTTAAAACCAACAAGATCACGGAATCTCAGAAAAGGAGTGTAGCAGGTTTGAAGTTAGCAGCAGCTCACACACAACTGGTTGTGATAAACTTCCTTTTGCATTACTGATCTTTGAGAAACCATACTGACCCCCTTCCTGTAACATCTGAGTTACAACTGACAACTGATTTACATCTAAATTTCTCCAACAATTTTGCTTATATAACCTTCTCAGTACGACTATGCCACGCTTTACCAAACTTTTATATGAAATATATTTCTGATCTTCACATCTAAGACATCTTCTCGCTATATCGTACTTGTATACCCTTGTTCTTTTTTGTCTTTTATCTTTGAAAGTCACATCTATTGCTCAGAATCATCCCATTCTTTCAATGGGGGGGGGGGGGGGGTTAAGAGACAGAAATCCACAAGTTAGGCAAGAGCCACATAGTCCATTTGTTCATATCCACAAAAACCTAATCAGACCACTTATTTCCCCCAGCTCTGGCAAGAATCAGGTGGTAGGGAACAGGCCAACTTCGGGTCCCAAGGAGTGGTCTACCTATCCCTCACACAGGTGGTTTGCTGACTTGTAATTACTGCATGCATGTCCCAATACGGGTTCATGTCAAACCAACGACATGTTAAAATATCGAAAATCACTACATCGAAACGAAACCGTCGACAGTTGAAAACATCGACAGTACATGTATACGAAACTACAGCGCTAACATGGGTCCTGCAAGGGGGAAGTAGTATGGGTACAGTATCATATCATATCCTTTACTTCCCCCTTGCAGGACCCATGTTAGCGCTGTAGTTTCGTATACATGTACTGTCGATGTTTTCAACTGTCGACGGTTTCGTTTTGGTGTAGTGATTTTCGATAATTTAACATGTCGTTGGTTTGACATGAACCCCCCCCAATACACACCTTCCCTATCCTCGATTCTGCAGAGGAAAGCTCAAAGCTGACAGCACGAGTCAGTATAGTCAAAATAAATGAGAGATATACCTTGTAATTGCAAGGTGTTATTACAACTATAGGCTTGGCAACTCCCCCCTCCCCCAACCATGAGCAAACTGGTACCGGTTGCTAAAGCTTTTGCTTCCCTGATGCCTACTTATATTTGTATATCTAGACCTCAAAAGACACTAATTCCCCCTAGACTTTATTAACTCATCTGAAGTAATTAAATGCTTTGATCTTGGACAGGCTTTTCTTCTTGCTTATGGAGTGAGTATATCAAGTTTTTTAGCATCCCTTCATATGCCTTCTGGTATAGGACTTCCACTATTTTTGATTCTTCCTTGTACAACTGCTATTCGATCAATCACTATGTACAGTACTTTACAACTGTACTCACCACTCCCTTTGTTGTCTCATTAGCTACCTACACAAAAACCTTTCTGTTTTTCCCTATCTTGCCTGTCACTGTACATTCCAGATTTCCCAGCTTTTTTACTTTTTCCTCCTCTTCCACTGACTGCTCACAATCAGATCATTTGATGTAATTCTGTCACATTTTTTTCCATTTTTGTCATGGTCGGTATCTTACCTTCCCCTACATCATCTTCTCTTGTTTTTTTCCACTTCTGCACATTAAATCCAGTTTAAGTGTCCGCATCCCATTGTGCCGGTCCTGCGGTTGGGCTGCTCGACTCGCCTCCCATCTACTGTGATGGGTGCTCCCTCCCTGCCTTTAAAACACAAGGACTACCTCCCTGCTAAAACCAGAAGACATCCTTGAATTGCCTGCTACCATGGCATCACTGAAAGCTACCACAGTGAGGACATCCCTACACAAGGAAGTGTCAATTCTACCATCCCGGGTGCTCCCTCCCTGCCTTTAAAACACAAGGACTACCTCCCTGCTAAAACCAGAAGACACCCTTGAATTGCCTGCTACCCAGGCATCATTGAACGCTACCACAGTGAGGACATCCCTACACAAGGAAGTGTCAATGCATGTAGCCTTACAGCAAACAACTTGTAATCCAATTTACTACCTATATTTGTTATTCTGACCTCCCGTGTGTGCATTAGCAGCCTACTACAGCCCACCTGCCACTCTCCCCCCTCTAGTTTTTTAACATAGGCTTAATTGTAGTGTATGAAGACTAATCTATAATTTCTGTTTGCTATCTCCTTTTGCCATACACCACGGCAACCGCTTGCACAGCATTATTCTTCCAAAGTTTCTACCTAAGGATAGCAGTTATTTCTACTCTTACTCCCCATTTGTATAATTGCTAAACTCCCACTACTCTCTTGGGCTAGCTAACCCACATTTAAATCATGTCTACACTACTTTCCTTACAACATCGGTCCAGCCCATCTTTATTTAATTTATGAGCTGCAGTTACTGATACTTTTTTTTAGTCCTCACTTCTTCTTGGCTCCATCCGCTCCGTTCGCCCTATGGGCTCACTCCGCTCTCCTACCCTGCCCCCAATTTCCACCTGCCCCAGCACCACTACACTTATACTACCTTGCCACATCCCCTTCTTAACAACCAATCAACAACCAATAAGCAATTAATACAAACCACCACATCCACACTAATTACTCTTTTTCTACTTCAAACCACAACACCCACACTAATTACTCTTCTTCTACTTCAAACCCCATTACCTCCACCCTTACCCTACCATGGCCCCAATACTATCTCCATTCAGCTTCTTGTTGACCTACTCCATAATAGCACTGTTACTTATCCATTACATACTGACTGCTTACGAACAAGTGATTTATGGTTTTCACTCCCCAAGAAACCATACTATCAAACTGCCTGTAGCTAATCAGCTAGAAGACTTAATTACTCCCCCCATAGCTACCCCTTCAAACAAACACCTCAATGTTATTACAAATCAATACATCAACCAAAAAACTAAAAAATATCAAAACCTTCTTTTTAAGTTTCTGAAGTTAATCATTATATCTCAAAGTAATCTCACCATGGATGGAGACATCCACCCAAACCCTGGCCCATCCTCTACCAATAATTCTAGCATCAATACTACCTCACCCCCTATAAACTATACCATATACAGACCTCCTAAATGACTCCTGGTCAGCCATCTAAATATCAGAAGCCTAAATAATAAAGTTCAACACCTCCATGCCATACTAGATCACATTTCTCCTGATGTTCTTTGTCTCACTGAAACCTGGCTCAAACCAAGCACCTTAGATAATGAGGTCATACCACCAGGTTACAATATATTTAGACATGACCATACTTCTAAAAAAGGGAGGGGGGTGTAGCTGTTCTTTACAAATCCATGCTAGAAATGACCATTGACATCCATCAACCTATCCAAAATACTAATGCTGAAATAATTACTACTAAACTACATATCAATAAAAGCAAAATTATATATATTATCTGTGTCAACATCCCCCCCAGGCAAAAACATACCAGTACTTGAGGACATACTAAACTCGGTATCAAATAATTATCCCCAAGAAACTATTGTACTCGGAGATTTTAATATAGACTGGTACTCATGCTCCTCTGAACCCCCACTTACCACATTAACCTTTATGGATTCTCACAAGTCATATCCTCGCTCACCAGGATCACTAAACCTAATAATAAAAAAACTATATTAGATTCGATACTTATTAACAATCACCAACACATGTATAAAGCCGGAACCTTGCCCGATGACATAAGTGATCACCATTGCATCTGTATTATCAGGCAAAAGGCTGAAATCCACAAAGAACCCACCTATAAAACAATCAGGAACAAGAAAAATTTTAACCTAAAGAATTCCCAAACAGGCCTTAAACTTTGCAACTGGTCAGTACTTAAGCATCTTCCACTAGAGGAAGCTGTAAAATACTTTAAATTTTTATCCATCCTAGACAGCCGTGCTCCAGCTCGTACCATTAGGACTAAAACCAAAACTACCCCATGGCTTACAGCTGCAACTAGGCAAAAAAATCTTACTTAAAACATAAAGCTTGGGCCACTTACTGTGCCTCAGAAAACCTCACAGATCAACTCCATTATAGACAATTAAGGAATGACACAAAAAAATCTGTCACAACTGACAAAAAAAACTACTATCACAACCTACAACAAAAACAACAAAATAAACCACATAACTTCTGGGCAACTCTAAACACACTACTCCATCCAGGACTATCCACCACCCCTGTCCCTCAACCTCCAACTTAAATTCTGCTGCAGAGGTTGCCAACTCCTTCAATAGCTTCTTTACGGAAACTATATAAAACCTAGCCAATAACTTATCCCCCAGTGCACCAAATCCATCAGCCTCTACACTCATTACCCAAACGACCTTCAAATGTCAACCAGTCTCAACAGCATTTATCCTTAATCTAATTAGAAAACTAAAACCAACTACCCATGCCGCTGATCTCCTCCCTGCAGACTACCTACAAAAAGCAGCTGATGCTGTAGCCTACCCTATATCCATTATGATCAACAGATCTATATCTGAAGCTACCATTCCCACTATCTGGAAGATATCCCGTATCATTCCACTCCACAAGAGAGGCAGTTCCACTGACCTCTCAAACTACAGACCCATAGCAATACTCTCTCCTATAGCCAAAATCCTGGAAAAATGTATCCAAAAACAACTCCTAGCCTATCTTCTTGATAATCACCTGTCAAATTCTCAGCATGGCTTCAGACCAAACCACAGTACCACCACTGCCCTACTATCCTTTACCAATGTCATAAATCATAATCGTAATATCAATAAACTCTCCTCAGCCATCTTCCTAGCTCTTTCAAAAGCTTTCGATATTGCAAACCATCAACTTCTCCTGCAAACCCTAGAAATAATCTCCCTAGACACCTATGCTATACAATGGTTTAAGTAATATCTGGGAGGTAGACAACAGGCAGTCCTGTGGAAAGATAACTTATCTACTCTTTTACCTTTAACACTTGGAGTCCCCCAAGGATTCATCTTAGGGCCCCTCTTATTTCCATATTCATTAATGACTTGCATAAAGTAATACCAGACACTACCTGTATTCAATACGCGGATGACTCAACCCTAATATGTTCTGCTACAATCCAAGAAGAACTACTGACACTATCCCAAAACACATTTAGCATAGTTGAAAATTGGCTCCTCTATCGCCGTCTCATACTAGATCCCAAAAAAAAAAAAAAAAAAACTGCTGCTGTTCTCCCCATCTTGTAAGACCTCCTCTCTAATCTTCTCCATTAAATTTAACAATGGCACTATTACCTCACCAGACCCCTCAACCAAACTCCTAGGAGTTATAGTTGACAACAAGCTAAAGTTTGACTTGCATATCGACCACACAATCAAAACAGTAAATAGAAAACTTGTCTCTCTACATAGACTCAAACCCTTCTTAACTCCCCTAGCCAGAACTGTTCTTGCTTGCACTCATCTACTATCCACACTTCTCTACGCCTCCCACTCATTCACCAACCTGAGTAAAACCAACCTGAACAAGCTCACAACCTGCTATAATCATACTGCCATATTTGCCACCGCCTCTGCCTATAGGACCCATAACTGCCATAACCTCAAATTACTAGGCTGACTTGAACTACCTAACCTTCTACTGACTAACCAACTAGTAGCTAACCACAAGATTCTCTACTAGCCAGAACGGATACCCGATCTTAAAACTCTCATCACCCCTTACCAGAACCTTAAAACTCTTTGATCCTCTAACAAAATGCTAGCTTTCACCTTCAAAGCTAACAACTCAGCTGGGGAAGTTATGTTTATGAACTCAGTTGGTAAAGTCTCGAACTCTCTTCCTACAGAACTAACCTTACAACCCTCTCCAACCCAATTAAAAAAAAAAAACTTAATCAATACTTCACTGTGCAATGGCTCTGTCCTTGCTCTACCCCTGACTAATCCCAACACTTTTCTACTGTGCACCCAATTAGGGTCTCCTAGCAGTGTCTCTGAATCCTAACCTAATTACTCTGTACAAACATGTTGTTTAAGTGAAATCTAGAATGTATTTTACGTAACCTATAAAGAGACACACAAATATATATGAAATTTTTGAATGTTGGGCTGGGAACTTAGAAAGTGGACTACAAATATATTGTGTAACCTCTATCTTGAATTATACTAATAGTGGAATGGTTTCAATATGTAAATATGTAACAGTTTCTCTGGATTGTATTTCTCTATTGTATTTTACATTGTATTATGCTGTTCCGTCTTATGTCTTCTGTATGGAGCTTTTCTCCCGGGCCTCTGCTGAAAATGGACATATATCCAGTCGGACCTTCCCAGTCAACAAATGTAAAATAAAATAAAAAATAAATAAATAAAATGAAAAATGGCATGTATCTTACAATTTCTCTAACCATATAATATCCCTTCTTATCCTACCCACTCCATTCTTTGTCCTGAAGATACAGCAAATCTTTATGACAAGTTCAAAAAGACACATTCCCCTCTCCCCATGTAACTTCACTTACACAGATAAGAAGTCTGAAAATGAACACATTAGCATACCACTTGCAAATGCCCTATCTCCCCTTCAACCACCTTTTGCTATTACATTCTGTGTCTCGTTGTCTAGCCAGGTTTTCATCTGAAACACTACATGGGACCCATTTGATAGTTGACTTTATACCAATCTTTAGTTTGTGACTTCCTGCACTTTGCATTTAACAATTCTAAACTGTGGAAGAAACAGAAAAATTACCACACTAAAAATAAACACTGCATGCACAGTCATTCAAGTAGCATCTGGTCATCTACCAAATATAATTTCATGACAAACACAAAACAGCAATATAGTGGTGTGGCTATTGGAGAATTCATTATCTAAACAAAAATGCGCATTACAGAAATTTAATGTAAATGCAGAAGACTAAATTTAGTGATACATCACACAGAATTCTTCATGCTGATTACTGCTGCAGTTGCCTAAGCTACATGGGTTTATCTTACACAGGACATAACAGCAGACCAGCTTCCAAAGCTTCAGGGCATCTTCCATGTACCTTAACTGTAAATGCAGAGGCCATAGCATTTATAACCTGCCTTGGTGGGAGTTTGGCTGATTTGTAAAAGCTCTTGGATCTGTTTTTTTTTTCTGGTTTGTACAGATCTGTTTTATAGACTGACTCCTATCCTAGTCTTTGTTTAATTAAGTCTATATTCACTGATCCAAAGCATATTCTTGGCCATTTTGGCTCACATGCTGATGCGATATACTGTGGATGACAAGCTGCAATGTCTGATTTGTCTGGCTTCTTACATCAGTGTGACTTTTTCTCCAACCTTCCCACCTTGTTGCCGTTGTTAATTTAAAAGACAGAGTCTCTGACGTTGACCCTTTATAGTAATCTGACTACCAAAGTCCTTCCCTTCTCCTTTGATTGCTATTGTCAGTCATGTAAGCTGACTATTCCTACCCATTGTTTTACACAGATCCGTCATACTGAGAGTCCACACAGCACATACGTATTGCTCTTTAGCTAGTTCTTTTATCACAAACTGTCATTTTTACAAAGCACCCATCTGCTTAGCATCCCTGCCACACTCTGACAGGGACCTGAATAAATCCTGTGCCATTCATGCAGATAAAAATAATTATTTTATGGTTTTACACTTCATTTAAAGATCATGTTTAAAGGAGCAAATCATGCTTGTCTTTTCAAACAAAAAAGTGTATGCATGCATCTTTATGCTTGCAAACATTTTTTTCTGAGAAAAAAAATTGCATTTTGAAGCCTTTAAAAAATAGTAAGTTTTAAATATTGTTTCCAAATGCAGAAGACTGAATATAGTAAGCCGTGTTTATGACATTAATATTCATGGGAGTGCAGGGGAAGTTACAGCATTCTGGGTACCAGCTCTAATAATGCTGGACAAGCATAGATAAGTAATTATTAATTAGAGATGTAATTGCCAAACTGTTAACTTAACAGTTTGGCAGAAAAATATATCATAACTTTTTTTTCCTGCCAAACTGTTAACCTTTGGGTTTCATTAGGTTTAACTTACTATATCAGTAGGCTTATCAATTAGGCATTTCCTAAAAAGAGCTCTAAGGGGTGGATCACAGAATCATAAGAAGTTACTAGGCTATTGGCCATGAGGCCCTTATGACAAGTCAGTACTCAAAGCCCCTGTCCAGCAGGGACACAGGTGGAATCCCAGGGATATATTTTCTGTTCCCCATCCAGTTATCCAGGTTGCGGATTATCTTAAAAAGGGATAATGAGGTACTCTGCTTGACGTGGAGAGGGAGTCTATTCCACAGATGGAGGAGTCTCTGGGACACAAATCTGTCCCACCAACAAGTCCTATTGATGTCACAGACCAGGTTGAAGTTGCGCGAGCGGGTTACTTGAGTGGAGCTTGACTTGCGGATAAGCAGCAGTCCCATCAAGGCAGGGTCTGAGATTGCTTTGTATGCCAGACAGAGGTCACCTCTGAGGAGTCTGTATGAAACTGAGTAGAGGGACAGGGCTTTTAGCCTATCTGTGTAGGGTAGATGTTTGAGGCCCTGGAATCTCCTGGTGTGGAACCTCTGTGGTCTCTCCAGCTGCTGCATGTGCTTTGCGAGGTACATGCCGAAGGAGGCACTGTACTCAGTAATTGGCCATATAAGGGAAGAATACAGGGATGTTATGACCTCCTTGCCCCTGGATAAGAAAACCTTACTGATGAGGTGGGCCATGTAGAAAGCTTTCTGTACAACGGAAGCAACATGGTGGTCAAAAGTCAGGTTGCTATCAACCTGGGTGCGCAAATCCCTCACAACTGATTGCGTGCTTAGGACATTGTTATTAATGTGATAATATGTGGGGGCGAAACTTTCCCCAAAGGGGATGATGATGCATTTTCTGGCATTCAGCTTGAGGGCATGTTTCTGGCACGAGTCATTTGTTTGGGTGAGACCCTCTTGGAGGGCATCCACATCACCTGGGGAATTAATGACCGTGCCTAGCTTGCAGCCATCTACAAACTTGGTCAGCCATAGCCCATTGGTTTTGGCCTGTACCTGAGAGAAGTACATCCTAATTAACAGAGGCCCCAAGACTGAGCCCTGGGGAATGCAGCTTGTTACAGGTCTACTGCTTGAGGTGGCTTCCCCTACTTTGATTAGGTGGGTTCTATCATTGTGCCAGTTTGCTACCCATCTGGTAACATATGGATTAATGCCTAGTTGGGAGAGAGTTTATCTGTTATGCCCGAGTGGGGAATAGTGTAGAAGGCTTTGGCCAGGTCAAGGTAGGAGGTGTGCACCGTTTTCCCCTCATCCATGGCTTTGGTGACTGTTTCAAAGAAGTTGACTAGATTTAACAGACATGACCTCTCGTTCACAAAGCCTAACTGTGTGGGTCGAGTGTTTGGAGGTTGCCAATGTCCCTGTTAATGAGGTCCATGATAATCCATTCCATGGCCTTGCTGATCAGGCTAGTTAGGCTGATGGGTCTATAATTTCCAGGATCGGTGGACGCTCCGCCTTTGTGCAAAGGGATGACAGTGGCTGTCCTCCACTCGGCTGGGACAAAGCTGGTACTCAGACTTTGGATGAATAGGGTGCCGAATAGTGCTGCAAGTTTATGCTTGAGTTCATGTAGGATGCAGCCTGGATGCTATCAGTTGCATGAAGGCTGTATGTTTTGCCTTTGAGAGGGCAGTGATGACCTATTCCCTGGAGATAAGGTGAGGGGGAGCAGGTACTGGGGATGTCCTGATTAACTGATGGGTAGACAGAGAGGTGAAGTTTTCAATAAATCTGTCAGCCAGTAGGTTGGCTATATCTACAGCATTTGTGTATGTGGTGTCCTTGACCACCAGTTCTGAACAGATCTGGGTGCTTCCTTTGAGACTGCGGACATATGTGAAGAAGGCCTTATGATTGTCTCTAGTAGATGTGGCCAATTTGGACTCGAAGCTGGCTTTATAGGATTTCGCTAGTGCTCTTAATTGCTTGCTCAGGCTAAGGAAAGATTGCTTCCAATTGGGCACCTGCTCCTTCTTGGTTCTGGACTGCAATATTTTCCTTTTATTATATAGTTTATTTATTGCAGATGTCTACCAGACAGGTTTACTCTTCCTTGCATAGGATGATTCTGTCCTGCCGGGTATTCCTGATTCCATGCATGTATATAAATGCTCATATAGTACTTTGCTGTAGATTTGGACATTGGTACCAGTTCCTACAGAGGGAGAGGGGGCTGTAAAGCTGTTTATACCATCCCTCAGGCAGTTGTAATCAGCTTTGGAGAAGTTTTTTGTTTGACCCTAGCTGGGGTGGGGGGGGTCAGGGAAGATGCTGACTTCAAAAGTAACCGCTTTATGGTCGGATATTACCACGGAGGATGATACTGTAGGGGTGCTGTAGTGGTTACTGATGTTGGCTAATACCAAGTCCAAGATATTATAACCTCTTGTGGGTGTATCGGCTAGCTGTTCTAAGGCACTTGCATTGATAAACTCGAGGGATCTCTGGGCATTTGTGTTCTGGCATGAGTAGTTTTTCCAATCTATGGCTGGGTAGTTAAAGTTGCCCAGGATCAGGGTAAAGGGTTGAATCTTGATAGATTCAAAGAGGTCCAGAGAGGTGGAGTGGGCATCTTGAGTCAAATTTGGGGGCTGTAACTAGCTATGATTTGAATATGGGTCTTGTCAATGGTTAACTGCACCTAGAGTGTCTCTTGTGTGTCATACTGTTTGACCAGCCTGGAGGTGTGTGCATATCTTTAATATATGCCAAAACTCCACCTCCTTTGGCTTTGCTGCCCACAGTTTGGGGTGTGAATGTACGCTAGGATGAATAACCAGGTAAGGCTTGGGTGCTCTCTGCAGCTTTGAACCAGATTGCGGTGACTGCACAAATGTCAACATCTTCCAGGGTTAAGCATGCCTGCAATGAGTTCAACTTCATGTTTAAACTCCTAGGGTTTAGCAGCATAGGTTCATAGTTTCATAGGTGTGTACTAGGCTAATGGCCCTGGAGCCTTTACAAGCCTAGCCCATAGAAGTGCGCTGGCATCGTGCTGCCCGATGTTAGTTCCCAGTGCTTCTATCAAGTAGAGCCACTGGCATGATCCCCGGGATGAACTTTCTATTTCCCATCCACTCATCAAGATTTCTCTTGAAGAGGGCCAGTGAGGTGCTCTGTTTGACATGTATGGGAAGTCTATTCCAGAGCATGGGCAATCTCTGGGTTATGAAGCTGTCCATCCAGCATGTTCAGTTGTTTGTGGTAATGAGGCTGAGGTCTCTGGAGTGTGTGGTGCGTAGGGATTGGGATTTCCTTGGATGTAGCATTTCTAACAGAGCTGGGTCAGACATGGCTTTGTAAGTCAAGCAGAGACTGCCTCTCAGTAGACGTTATGACACAGAGAATAGCTGAAGTTTTTTGAGTCTGTCCATGTAGGACATGTATTTAAGGCCTAGGATCTTCTTCGTGAGGTATTTTTGTGGCCTTTCCAGCTGTTGCATGTGTCTAGTGAGATACACACCAAATGGGCATTATACTCGATGATTGGCCGAATGAGGGAAGAGTAGAGAGAGATGATAACCTCTTTCTTCCTGTATACAAAACCTTTTTTTAATGATATATGCCACATAGAAGAACTTTCTTACCACAGTGGCAATGTGGTGGTCGAAGGAGAGGTTGCTGTCACCCTGTGTCCCCAGATCTCTTACAATGCCTTCAGCGCTCAGTGGGCTCCCATTGATGTGGTAATTAGTGGGAACTGAGTTTTTCCCAAGGGGGATGATGATGAATTTTTTGGAATTAAGCTTAAGGTCATGGTTTTGACACCAGTTATTGGTCTCAGTGAGGCCTTTCTGTAGGATGTCTACATCATTTGGGGAGTTAATAATGGCTCCCAGCTTGCAGTCATCTGAGAACTTGGTCAGCCAGAGTTCCTCCATGTTGGCCTGGACTTCTGAGAATTAAAAGCCAAACAGGAGAGGACCCAGGACCAATCCCTGTGGGACTCCACTTGTGACTGGTTTACAGTCTGACTTGAAGTCTGCTACTTTCACACTGTGGGTGCTATCTGTGAGCCAATTTGCAACCCACCTAGCGATATAGGGGTTGATGCCTAGTTTGGTGAGTTTATCAATAATTCCTGAGTGGGGAATGGTATCAAAGGCCTTGGCCAGATTGAGTAGGCTGTATGAACTGCCTTACCCTCATCCACAGCTCTGGTGACTGACTCAAAGAAGTCAACCAGGTTGAGCAGGCATGATCTACCTTTCACAAAACCAAATTGCGTGGGATCTAGAGTTTGGAAATTTCCTATATCCTTGTTAATTAGGTCCATGATGATGCACTCCATAGCCTTACATATCAGACTTGTCAGGCTAATGGGGGGAATAATTCTCTGGGTCTGTAGTCGTTCCCCCTTTATAAAGAGGGATTACTGTAGCAGTGTGCCATTTGGTAGGGACAAAGCCTGAAGTGAGGCTGTGATTGAACAGGGCACACAGATGTGGTGCCAGTTCACTTTGTAGTTCATGTAGAACACATCCAGGGATATTGTCGGGTCCTATGGAAGCTTTATTCTTGGCCTTAGACAATGCAGCTTTAACCTGTGCTGCAGTAATGCTGGATGCTTGGCAATCCGCTAGTATTGTGATTGCTCCTTTGGGAGGGTAAAGCTGGCACTGAAACTGTCGGCCAGTATGTTGGCAATATATGTTGGCTCAGTATAAGAAGTACCATTGTGCAGTAACTCACAGCAAACCTGGGTAATGCCATGGAGAATATAGCTGGTACCATTGTGCAGTAACTTAGAGCAAACCAAGGTATTGCCGTGGAGATTCTTAATATAATTATAGAAGGCTTTGTGGCTGACCTTTAATTTGGGTTTTTTTGAAATTTTTATGTCGGTAGTATTGATCTCACGATTTTTCCTTAAAAAGACACGATGGGGAGGCAAGGGCCTTTGCCAGGGGCCTGAAGCCCAAGTGAGACAGATGCAGGCCATCTCTAGCAAAGCATTGTGGTCTGTCGATCATATTTTCCCAGGCTGTCAGGTACTGGATCCCCCCTGGAATGACACCAGAAACTAAGACAATTGTTAAAGTCAATAATTTTCTGTTTGTATAGAGGTATCATTCTGGGTCATGGTAGAATGATGCTTACGGCTAGGGCATACCTGCCTGGGACACATATTCAGCAAGCTCAATCTTGTCTCTCTTCATATAGTCCAGGGAGGTACGTCTCAAGTTGTTCATGCCAACACGGACTATGACAGAGTCATAACAGTACCTGTTACTGAGAGACTTGAGTGCATGTGTGATATGGCAGATTCTGGCACCTGGCAAACAACTAACCGTGACTTTCTCCTTATCCAGCCTGGTGAGAGGCACATCTGAGTGTCTCACAATGGAGTCTCCTATGACTAATATGTTGGGTTTATGGTTAAGCCTTAGTGGTTGCAAGACACAGGTGTGTGGACTATGCATGGTATGTGGTGTGGAGGGTTGTGGAGTTCGCGTGTGTTTTTGCCTCTGAGGTCTCCTTTGTTTGGGTTAGTTTTTGTTGAGAACCTCCGCATATGTGGATGTCTGTTGTACAGTCGTGGATGGTGTTTGAGGTGTAGTGATTGTGTTGACAACCTTCTCAGTGCCAGATATACTGGCTTGTGAGGGACAGAGCACAGACTCTAGGTTCTTAATGTAATCGCATCTCTCAGAAATTGTGTTCCTCGGTGGTAGTAGTTGATGGTTGTCCAAGTACATCAGGCAGTTGCTACACTGTCTCAGGATGCCCATATCAACCAGGCTGGCAGGAGAAACAGTAGGAAATTGTCCATCCATATTTGTCAGAATCTGAGGAGAGAGACCAGTGAGAGCCAAGGGGTAGGCCTAAGTCCAAGTGCTTAAACCAAAACTAAGAGGCTTAGCATAACACTTATAATTTAAACAGCCTAAAAACAAGCAGTAATACGTGCAGCAGAAAAGATGCAATTGAACACTTTAGAGAGCAAGATGAAGTAATAGAGAAGAAGGAGGAAACTCAAATACTGTTTTAGCCACTATTTAGAAGCCAAGGGGGAGAGGTACTGACCATCCTTTGCAAAGCAATGTGGTTTGTCAGTCATGTCCTTTCATGCTGACAAATATTCGATCCTCCTGGAATTACACTAGAAAATAAGGCAATTATTGAAGTCAACCATCTATTGTTCGTACTGTGGCTTCATTCTTAGTGAAGGTAGAAAGCTGTTTCACGTTTCTGATGAAGTCTCTTATGTAGAGATGAAAGCGCTAAAACCAGTTGTTTAATAAAGATGGAGTGTGTTTGGAAGATATAATTGGCGTCCTGGATTCCTGGTTCATCCTAATTTGACTTTTATGGTTTATCAGTTTGTTTCGTTGATGTTACTGAAGGTAGAATGCTGCTCAATGCAAGGCACATACCTGCCTGAGATACACAGAGAGACCAATTATGTCTTTCTTCATTCTTAAGCACTTGGACTTAGTGGGAGGATGACATAATGGTTAAGGTGTTTACCTTAAAAACACAAGGTGCAGAGTTTGATTCTCACATGGGGTAGCTGGCGGCTAGGCTTCAAATGGCCCAAAAGGGCAGCTAGCCTAGTACTAACCTATGAACCTATGAATATAGTCCAGGGAGGAACGTCTCAGGTCATTTACGTCCACATGGACTATGACAGAATCATACTCTCAGCAAAAGGTTCTCCAGTTTGATTCTCAGCTGAGGTGCTTTCTGTGCGTAGTCTGCATATCCTCCCTATGTCCACGTGGGTTTCTTCCAGGTGCTGTATTTTCCTCACAAATTCCAAAGACATGCAGAAGGTGAATTGGACACTCTAAGTTGGCCCCAGGTGTGAGTGTGTGTGTGAGTGTATGGTATGGATGAACAACCATGGCAGGGCTTGCCACCCAGTGGTATAAACCTTGACTCTAGATGATTGACACTGTTGAAGTGACACCCTGACACCATGTGCAAAAATGAGAAAAGGGGTTGAGGATGGGTGGATGGGCTAATGGGCCTGTGGTGCAGTGACTCAGGTGTGAGTAACTTGGTGGATCCTGGCTCCAGATAAGCATCTTCTCCTTGTTCAGTCTGGTGAGTTAGGCATCTGTGTTTAGTACAATGGAGTCCCCTTTGACAAGAGTTCTGGGTAATGTCTTTACTTGCCTTATAGGCTTTACTTTTTGGATTCTACTGGGTATAGGCTTATGTATGGTGTTTGGTGTTGGGTTTAATGAATACTTTGGACATTGCTGAGGGTAGGCATTGCTGTTTATAAGCTTAAGCTTAGGAGATCTTTCAGGTTTGGAAAGATTGCTTTTAAGTGCTTCAGCATAAGTTGGTCTATGTGTTTTGGTGGACACTATGTGTGGTGAATTTGGTGTGTGTGTGTGTGTGTGTGTGTGTTCTTTTCAACCTTGTACGTATGAGACATTTTAGCCTCCATTAAAATGTATGTACATCTCTCTCACACTGTTTGTTTCTTTAAGAATTAAAAGGTTGCCTGTGAACATGAGGCAATTGCTACATTGTTTCAGGATGCTCATATCAACCAAGATGGGTTTTAAGACATTTGGAAATTGCACATCCATGTTGTCCAGACTGTATTTGGGTGGGCTACTGTACAGTGTGCGCTGGGATTTTTACATAGGTCTCCTAGAGTGGTCTCTGGGGTTGACTCTAGACTAGCTTATATTGTGCTGAGATTTAATAGTAGTGCTGCTCAATGTGCAAATTAGTTATGCTGAGCTTGTCTCTACACAGTGGTGTTGTTTTGGACTTGCTAAGTTACAGGTCGCAGTTCTAGGGGTAGTTTTATAGAGAAACTTTACTATCTAAATGTTTGCATATGTACAGGGAACTGATAACCGCCACTGTGAGGTGAGCAGCTTTGCACAAACAAGCATAATTTATACAGGCAGTAAAACAATGTAAATCAGCTATTATGCCCTCTTGGTCAATAAAGTGACTGCTCTCATAGGTTCATAGGTTCATACTAGGCGATCTGCCCTAGGGCACTTATAAGCCTAGCCAGAGTGTGTTTGGCTTTCGCCACCCATTTTAAATTAATTTTGCTATTCCATTTTTTGAGGTTAGTATACTGTGCTTCTGTCTAACAGTGACACAGAAGTGATACCCGGGGTAAACCTATGATCTCCCATCCACTCATCAAGATTCCTCTTGAAGAGAGTCAGTGAGGGACTCTGCCTAACCTGGACTGGGATTTTATTCCAGAGTGAAGGGAGCCTCTGGGTTATGAATCTGTACCTCCAGCATGTCCTATTTATTTCAGTGCTGAGGTTCAAGTCTCTCGAGCACGTAGCTCGATGGGATTTGGATTTTCTGAGGTGCAGCATGTCCATTAATTCCGGGTTGGACATGGCTTTATACGTCAGGCACAGATCGCCTCTGAGCAGGCGGTATGCCACTGAGTAGAGCTGGAGTTTCTTTAACCGGGCAGCATATGGCATCTGTTTGAGCCCTTTGATCCTCTTGGTGAGGTACTTTTGGGGTCTTTCCAGTTGCTGCAGGTGTCTGGTAAGGTACATCCCAAAAGGGGCATTGTACAAAACTATGGGCCTGATGAGGGATGAGTAAAGAGGCATGATGACCTCCCCTGATCTAGATGTGAATCCCTTCATGATTAGGTGGGCTATATAAAATGTTTTTCTAACCACTTTGGCCATGTGGTTGTCAAATGAGAGATTGCTATTAACTTGGGTCCCCAGGTCCCTAATTACTTCTTCTGTACTTAATGGATTACCAACTATGTGGTAATTTCTTGGCACTTTGTTTTTGCCAAAGGGGATGACTATATACTTTCTGGCATTTAGTTTGAGGCCATGGCTCTGGCACCAGTTGTCTGTTTCTATGAGGCCCTTTTGGAGGATGCTTGTGTCGGCTGGAGGGTCTATTATGGCGCCCAGTTTGCAGTCATCTGCGAACTTGGTCAGCCACAGTCCTTCCGTGTTGGCCTGTACCCCCAAGAAATATATACCGAACAAGAGAGGTCCCAGGAATGAGCCTTGTGGGATGCCACTTGTAACTGGTTTGGAGTCTGACATGGCTCCAGCAATTCTAACCATGTGGGTTCTGTCCTTGAGCCAGTTTTCAACCCATCTAGTGACATAGGGGTTTATATTTAAGCTGGTGAGCTTATCTATAATGCCCGAGTGAGGTATTGTATCGAAGGCTTTTGCTAGGTCCAGGTAGGCTGTGTGGACCACCTTCCCCTTGTCAATGGCCTTGGTGACTCTTTCAAAGAAATCGACCAGGTTTAAGAGGCAGGATCTGCCCTTAACAAAGCCGAACTGGGTAGGATCCAGTGTCTGTAGGTCCCCAATATCTTTATTTATGAGGTCCATAATGATCTTTTCCATAGCTTTGCAGACCAAGCTAGACAGGCTTATGGGGCGATAGTTCCCAGGATCTGTTGAGGCACCACCTTTGTGGAGAGGGACCACTGTTGCTGTATGCCACTCTTTGGGTACATATCCTGTAGTAAGGCTGAGATTGAACAGTAGTTTTATGTTTGGGTTTAGCTCTTCTTGGAGTTCATGTAGGACGCAGCCCGGGACACCGTCTGGTCCCATTGATGCTGTGTTTTTTGCTTTGGAGAGGGCAGCTCTTACCTGAGCATCTGAGATGTCAGGGGGGCAGCACTCTGCTGGGATAGATGTTTGCCCTTTTGGTGGGGAGGGGGGGGGGGAGTTTGTGCTGAACCTGTCAGCTAGGATGTTGGCAATGTCTGTGGGTTCAATGGATTTTTTTGTCATTTTGGACTAATTCTGAGCATATCTGGGAATTCCCACCCAGGTTCCTAAAATAACTAAAGAAAGCCTTGTGATTATCCTTAGTGTCCTGTGCAATTTTTCTCTCGAAGTTGGCCTTAGACGATTTTACGAGTGCCCGTACTTTTTTGCTAATACTGATCAGAGATGCCTTCCCTTTTTGGGATTTTGCTCTATCATGTAGTAGCTTCCTCCTTCTATTGTATAGTTTGTTTATGGCTGGGGTCCACCAGACAGGACGTCTGCCTTTGGAGGATTGGGTCTTGGTTTTATTTGGGATTGCATGATCCATGCATTCCTGAAGGTGTTCATAGAATGCGTTTATAAAGGATTTTGCGGTCTGGGCCATATTTTCCACAGGCTCGGGGGCTTTGAAGGATTCCACCTTGGTTTTGAGGAGTGTGAAATTTGCTTTAGAGAAGTTTTTCACTGTGGTTTTCTGGGCAAGGGGTGGGGTCGGGATGTGAATATCCAGTGAGATTAGTTTATGGTCTGATCTTACCAGTGAGGGATACACTTCTGGTCTGGGGCATAGAGTCCCCATGTTGGTGATGATCAGGTCCAGTATGTTTTCCCCTCTTGTGGGAGTGGTAACAAGCTGTTCCATAGCATTTGAGTTTATAAATTCTAGGAACCTTTGGGCTAGGGTGTTGGAGCTAGAGTAATGCTCCCAGTCTATGTTTGGGTAGTCGAAGTCGCCCAATATAATGGTGTTTGGAGAGACCTTCATATTTTCCAGTGTTCTCAGGAAGGCCGAGTGGGGTTCCAGGGTTTGGGAGGGTGGTCTGTAGCAGGCTATAAACTGGAAGGCAGTTTTACCCACTGTTAGTTGCACATGGATAGTCTCTGATGCTTCGTGCTGTGCCACCAACCTGGTGGTGTGGGTATCTTTGACGAATACTGATACTCCCCCTCCTTTTGTGGTTCAGTCCAAGTTTTGGGGCCGAAAAGCATGGTATGAGATATAACCTGGTAGTGCTGGGGTGCTCTCGGGAGCCTTGAACCCGGTTTCTGTTGCTGCACAAATATCGATGTTCTCCATGCTAAGGAAAGTTTTGAGTGCGTGCATCCTGAGGTTTAGACTTCTGGCATTGAGTAGCATTACTCTTAGTTTCTTATCCCTTGTGATATCTATGGAGGTGAGTTTGTCTTTTGAGCCTTGCCTAAAAAAGGCACTATGGGGGAAGCAAGAGCCTTTGCCAATATCCGAAAGCCCAGGGGTGACAGGTGCAAGCCGTCCCTAGCGAAGCATCGTGGCTTGTCGAGCATGTCATCCCAGGCTGACAGGCATTGGATCCCCTTTGAATGACACCAATACTTAAGCCAGTTGTTGAAATTGATCATCTTGTCTTCATATTGTGGCATCATTCTTGGTGAGGGTAAGATGCTACTCAAGGTCAGGGTCATACCGGCCTGGGCTACATGTTCAGAGAGCTCCTTTATGTCTCTTTTCATGTAGTCCAGGGAGGAATGTCTCAGGTCATTCACACCAGCATGGACAATGACTGAGTCATATTTGTACTTGCCTTGGAGTGACCTGAGTGCTTGTGTTATGTGGCAGATCCTAGCGCCCGACAGGCAGCTCACCGTGACCTTCTCCTTGTTCAGCCTGGTGAGCGGGACGTCAGTGTGCCTGACGATAGAGTCACCTATTACAAGTGTATCAGGTGTGTTGTTTAGCCTTAAGGGTTGTGACTGTTCGGCACATTGGCTTTGTGAGCTATGTGTTGCACGTGTTTTGATTTGGGGTAGCGGTTGCTTGGGTGTCTGCTTTGGAGGTCTCTGCTGCTTAGGCAGGTTTTTATTTAGAGCCTCCAAGTATGCTTTTGTGTGTTTATGTGTTTGGTTTGCTGTCTTGGTAGGTCTATGTGAGACTGGAATCATAGTGAGTGTGGTTTCCTTCTCCTCCTGACTGGTTACGCCAGTACTGAGTTGAGAGAGCTTAGCCTCCAGTTTGGCTATATGTTTGCATCTCTCACATGTGCTGGAATTTGTTGGGAGGAGGAGAGGGTTGTCTGTGTACATCAGGCAGTTGTAACATTGCCTCAAGATTCCCAGATTCACCAGCTGGACCGGAGAGGAGATTGACAACTGACCTTTGGACATGCTAGAATAGTATTGGGAATTCCTTTATAATTGAAAAAAAGGGCTAATGGGGAACAAGGTACTCAAGGGGAGTTTGTGAGGGTGTAGTGCTTTTAATTTTTTAGTGCTGACTTATATAATAGCTTTAGTGAGCAAGTGCCAGGTAACTTAAATGCAATGTGTTACATGTAACTTAAATGCAAAAACGACAAACAGTAATTTTCTTTCAAGTGAAACAAGGAAATAAGTACAGTAAGCAATGCAGATATCACTATGGATCCACAGAAGCACTGAAAAGCCACGTTTTTAGGTGGAATTAGCGTTTCAGGGAAATAACAAGCATACAAACAAAGCTAGATTCAGCAGGCCTGGATCTAGTCTATGCTACAGCAAACAAGGTGTACCAATTTCAGTAAGAAACAGTTCAAATATGCAGGCACTATAAGCCTTTAACCAGAAATTCCCAGCTCAGAAGGGCAGAGTCCAGCCTCTCCTCCCACAAGAGTGCAGACCACGAACCCTCTTAATGTAAAATAACTGGCCTGAAGCCCAAGTGCTTAAACCAGAATTAATACACTTTTAGAATAACAGACACTGAGCCCTCAATCAGCAGTTCCCAACTTAGAAAGATGTAAGCTACCTGTTCTGCCACTACAGTTTAGACCACAAACCTTCTTAATGTAAAACAACTGGTTTGAAGCCCAAGTGCTTAAACTAAAAGGCTTAGAATGAGTTACACCAAGCAGTAATAAATACAATTGAGCACTATTAAGATGACGCAAAAGCAAAATAAAGTAGGAAGAAACACAAATACAGTAAAAGCAGATACAATTTTTTTTTTCTTTTTTTTTTCTTTCTTCGGAGCCCTTCTGTACGTTTCCCAGATCAGACACATCAGGTGAATCACCTTCTGCTACTAGGTGAATCCTTCCACCCTTCTTAATGTAAACATGCACAAGAAAGTACAGGATTACACTAAACAAACTTAAAATGACTAGCTAGCAATTCCAGGACCAAATGACCAAAAGCAAGACAGTAAGAGAAAAATGCTGATGAATACAGCAGATCAGTTAAGCAGACAGGGCAAGAACACAGCAGCGATTTGCTTAAAAAATATAAGGAAGTGCAATTTAAAATTTAAAAGTACTTAACTTCCCTTGGTAACTGCGGTGCTGGTGCTGCGGTAGTGCTGTCGCCTCACAGTAAGATGTTGTCCCGTTCGATTCTCAGCTACAGCGTCTTCTGTCTAGAGACATGCGTGAATGGGTGTACCTTCGTTGAAGGTTGTGCATCAGGGCTGGCAACTCGGCATGTAAAAATCTACTGCCAATCATTAGCGGATCTGAGTTCCGCTGTGGCGACCCCTAACCGGAAAAAGCCGAAAGACACAACAACTTAACTTCCCTTGATGGCACAGGATGCAGAGAAATCACTTTTTTGGACCAGGTGAGGATGCCAAGCACTGCTGAGTTCTGTGGGAGTGGGCAGTTCATTCATGTGAAGAAACATATGTCCAGACACATGTAACAGGTAGACTTCCCACAGACATACCATACTAAAAGAATTTAATGCCTAAACAACATGTCTTACATGGACTTGACTTATAGCCCTGTTACTATTCTCAGTATCCTGCAGGCTGCTAAGAGGTGACGTGTGTCTAGCTACAAGGCATCCTCTGACCCAATACTGATGGATTTACTGCACATCAGCATGTCAAATGGCATCAGAAATACTTGGTCTAGGAATATAAGCCTCTTCTACAACATCAACAGAATGGTTTGGAGGGACAGGTACTATCTCGCAGAGGATACCGCTGCTCTGGAACAGACTCCCCATCCATATAAAACAAATTTCATACCTGTCCATTTTCAAGCAGAAGTTGGATCTGTGGACGAGAAACAGAACATTTACTCCAGGACACCTCCATGTACTACTTATGGCCAGAGGCAGCTTTGAAATGCTTTATTCCATGCATGTGTTCCCTCAAGTTATCTATGGTATGAGCACAGTTATTTTTATTAGAGCTAATATATAACTATCCTCCATGGGAAGGGTAAGGCCAATCTCTAACCAACTGGGATAGGTTTATTCAAGCACAAAAAGGGAAAATGGCTAGGCTTAATATGCCAACAATGACAGCTAGCCTAGTGCTTACATATGAACCTATAAAAATCTGCTTTGTGTGGTTTAGCTTTTTTCTCTTTCACAGGTCACTTCTCATTGTTTACAGTGTGTTTATGCCTGTAGACACTACATCCAGGGCTGTTGCCACTGGTGCTGTGTTGAGAACATTTCCATGGCTGCATTCTCAAAACCTCCCACAGGATGTAAAAAATTAGATTATAAATTAACCTTTGCAAGGAGGTTTAGTTTTTGGTCCCTTTGCTGCAGACGTTGTCAGAAATGTGATAAGTGGGGTAAACTGATGCAGGTAATCTCTAAGATATTTCAGCCCTCCTTCCTTTCTGCTCCATCTTCTAAATTTGTCAAGAAACAAAACAAAAGGTCTCAGCAAAATGCTGATAAGCAGATGTTTTAAAAACTATTCCAAAACTTAGGACAGTCAAATAAGTCAGAATGTAAGGCACATTGCTCCCTGTCTCACCCTGTCAGTCCCGTATCCCTTCCAAGAAAGTCTGAATCTCTGTTTCTCTTTTTGGTAACAGATTGTTTCAGGCAAGTGGTTTCTGAGACTGATTCAGCATGAGGTACAGATGACACTGGGAAGAAATCCCTCCTTTCCAGGGAATTACTTCACATCCACCAAAGTAAGCCCCTCTGTTTCCTCCTGTCCTGCAGCATATACTTTCTCAGGAAGTAATAAAAATAGTTCCTCCTTTACAGTGGAGAAGAGATTTTTATTCAGGAATGTTTCTGATGCCAAAGAAAGAAAATTCCTGACGACAAGTTCTGGACTTTTCTTTCCTAACCAGTCTGTGATACTACCTTAGTTCAAAATATTTTCACTACACAGTCTTTTAACCCTTCTGCCTCATTTGTTTTTTTTTTTAGTAACCATAAATGTAAAAGATGCTTATCATTACATTCTTATCCTTCCAGACTTCACATATTTCTTAAAGTTTTATGTGTCTGGATCACATTATCAGTTCTCTCCCTTACCCTTTGGGCTATCCACTGGTCCAAGAGTGTCCACAAAATGCTTATCTCCAGTTATAGCACATTGCTAGCTACAGGGTATCCACACTTTCCATATTTAGATGACTTGATTTGCTTATCTTTGTGGACTCTTTTTCAAAGTTTCAGGAATCTCTCAATCTGGAGAGATCTACTATTTTAGGTTGAGATTCCAAGAGAACATTCAAATGTATTTTCTGACTCCATCACAACGGATTGTTTTCTTGGGGTATCTGCTAGACACCTCAGTACAAACAGCTTTTCTTCTACAGGAAAAATAGACCTATATTTAGATCTACTCCAGTGGGTTTCCACTCAAACTTCAGACAATGTAAAGGAATATCTCACAATTCTGGATCTCATGGTATCTCTGATTCTCATGATACCTCTGGCAAGGCTCCACATGAGAAAGGTACAGTGGTACTTGAAGTCTCTTTAGTGCCAGAACCAGTACACATTTTTTTTTCAGATTCTAGTTCTGGGATTTGTGAGAAGAGAAATCACTTGGTAGAGACATCAAATATGTCTGAATCTAGGCCTCCCATTCTTACCTCCTACTCCAAAGCAGTCAGTCACCACACATTATTTTTTTTAGATTCTATTCCTGGGATTTGTGAGAAGAGAGATCACTTGGTAGAGACATCAGATATCCCTAAATCTAGTTCTCCCCTTCTCCCCTCGTGCTCCAAAGCAGTCAGTCACCACAGACGACTCAGACATCACTTGGGGAGCAGTGCTAAAGGGACAAAAGTGCAAGCTATCTGAGACAACAAAGACATAGGCTCATAAATTTAAAACAGATGCTTGCCCTTTTCAAGGCACTCGACTCTCTGAATCAGCTTTGGTGCCCAGGACCACTTAAAATTGTTATGAACAATGCCACAGTGATGTTGTGCATAAACAGACAAGGGGGAACCAGGTCTTACCCCCTATGCAGACTAGCCATGTTAGCATGGATAAAGCTTTACAGCACAATCTCACTCTACAGGCTTCATATATTCCATCAATGTCAAACTGTGTGTCAAACAAGCTGAGAAGAACAAACGCAGACCCTTAATGTAAATCAGATCGGGGGTCTTCCAAGATTTGAGCCATATGTGGGGAGTACCTTAAGTAGACCTTTTTGCCTCCTCATTAAAAAATCAGCTGAGAAAAATTTGGCTTCAGGACTCCATGCAAAAAGGCATGGAAGACAGACACCTTTTTCTCTTCCTTGGACAGTATTCCTGCATGCTTTTCGACCATTTCACTGATTTTCAGGGTACTTCTGAAGATTCTGACCCCAGACGACTTCAACTGCCTGCCGGGATGATAACGTCTTAAAACCTTTTAGGCACTTGTTTACTGAGAATGTGAAGCAGCTAAAAATGAAGTCAAGAAAGCTTGCTACTAAATCATATATTAGAAAATGGAAAAGGTTTTCTAGTTGGTGCCAGCAACAGAACTCGCACCCATTCAGGACTAGTGTTTCTCTGAGTTTGCAATATTTGTATGAGTTACTTTTCAGTAGCCTGTGTTAAACCTCTTTTAAGTTTCACCTGTTAGCCATTTCAACATGCCTGCTCATAGATCCCCCTTTCAAGGCATTTTCATGTCAAAATGTTTTTGAAAGGTGTTTTGCATAAGAGACCTCCAAGAAAACCAGTAGCTCCTCCTTAGGATCATAATTTTGTATTACAGGTGCTAACACTTGCTCCACTTGAACCAGTCCATCTGGCTGACTTGAGGTTGCTCTGACCTCTGCAATAGCAGTATCTGAGTTGCAAGCTCTTTTAGTGGGTCAACCTTTTTTCATTTTCAACAAAGACAGGATTGCCTTGAGAACTAATATTTCTTTTATGCCAGAAGTGGTATCCAAGCTTACTTAAACCCAAACTATCCATCGCCCTGTGTTCTTTCCTGAAAATGATGGAGAAAGGATACTTCATACCTTGCATGTCTACAGCTAACTCAGGTGCTGTCTTGACCAAACAAAATCTTTCAGAACTTTCAATCAGTTGTTCATTTATTGTGAAGGTAAGAAGGGAAACTGTGTCATATTCAGACTATTTCCAAATGGCTTCTTGGGCTTTTGCCTTTTGTTATTACCACTACACCAAAACTGTTCAGGCAGGGCCAAGGCACATTCTACCAAGGCCTTGGCTAGATCTGTGGCTTTTTGGAAAGGGATGGACTCTAGAAGTATTCTAGAAGCAGCAACCTGGTCCTCTGAATATACTTTTACAAAGCATTACAAACTAGATTCCTTCTTCAGGTCTAGGTCAGGCATTGCTAAGACCATTCTCCAGGGGCTCCTGGACCCTTTTCCTTCCACCTCCCATTTGTTCCAAGCTACAGTAATCTACCCATACAGCTTAGGCTACTGTAGCAGTGATCATTATAAAGAGCATAGTACAGTTGTGTAAGTAAACTTACCACAAAAGTAAATGTTTGAGTAATCACTGCTGCAGTTGTCACTCTACAACTCCACCCCCTTATTTTTGATGTGTTTTTTATGCCATGGTCTGGACATTTATTTTACTTATTCATTTATTTATTGTTCCTATCAATGTCCTTTCAGGGATCAACCTCCCTCTCTCAGTTAGCATGAAAGGTCTGATGGGCTTGGCACCCAAAAATGTCTTGATGACTTTTAGTTTGGAAGTGTAAGGTGCCCTGAAGCTTTGGAAGCTGGCCGGGTGTTACATCCTTAGGCTTAGGCTACTGGTGCAGTGATCATCTGAGCACCTACTGTTATAATAAGTTTAATTACAGTTGTTACACAACTGTACTTTATAATAAATGCAGGAAAGAGATGTGATGCACCTTTTCAATGGAGGTTTTATGAGGTAACAGCATATAATCATGGGAATTAGCAGAAAGGCTTTGATAATATGGAAACACCTCCTACATTTGGGAGCATGCAGATAAGAAAACCGATTAAACAAACAGGAAAACCAGTCAAGTACAAAATAATCATTAAAACAAACATGAAAAAAAAATACTTCAGCAAAGTTTTTTATACAACAAGAAAATTAAAAATAAATAATGAAAGTGAATGGAAAGCTGAAATATTGTTTCCTACATTGACATATCAGAATCAGCATTCTTCTCACTGTTTTGGCTGTTGCTGTTGCTTTTCTGGAGGTGACAACTGTCTGTGTGGTTTTTTTCTAATCTGGATAATGTCAGTGATTTTATGACAGTTTTTTTGTTAATCCAGCAGTATGTTAAATATAATCACTCACATACAGGTTTCCCCAGTGTGCATCCTTGGCTACATGTGGAGTAAATCTCCCAGGCAGTGGCTTGTTCTGTTGTTATAGTTTACTGCAAATTTAGCTATCTTCTTATAACACTGACCAGGTCTAGACAGTTGTGAATCCTTAAGGCTACTGAGGACTGAGGCAGCATAGAGGAGAGATGGCAGTATGAATGCAGAGGCTATACATTTTCTGGATACAACAGCGAGGTAGGTTTTTACTCTGTATAACATACCTAGTTTTTGATGATTCTTTATTTTACAATACGCGGTACTTGGTGGTCACATGCCTACAGACAGGACTTATAAGAAATAAATAATAAATTAATACAAAAAAGTTACTATCAAGACACTAACCTAACATCTGAAAGTGACTTAAATGTTGAGTAGAAGCACCAAATGAAAAATACTGAAGTTATACAAGTTAAAAGTTGGTTGTGGATGTCACAAAACAGTCCAGATATGAAGTAATTAAAAAAAAAAAAAGCCTTTTACAAGTATCAAAGAAAGGACAGCAGTACTTCTCAATGGTAGAATTAAGCACAGGTAAAAGCATGTAAAATGAGAATAAAGAAATCTCTGTTTTTTTTTTAAGTTTTAGATATCACTCCCTCTCTGACCATCAAACTTCTATTCCCAGCTGTCCATCTGTTCTTAACTTCCAATATTCCAGGGCAACAGGAAGGAGAGGCAAGAGCCAAGGACTGTAGTTGCCTTTTAAAATGATTAGGAAATTTTCTGTGTGCTCCTAACCTTTCAGTCTGCTGACCGGAAAAGACAATGACATCTTCAATGTGCTGTACCCCAGGTGAGTGTGTACTTCTGCACACCCATGATTCCATTTCAAGATCAACTGCATTCCATAGCAGGCCTGCATCACCAATCCAACTGTTTCAGTTCTTGGACTTCCTCTTCTAGAGGAGCTCTTGAAGTGGGATTCTGTCAACATCCAGATCCATCCTGCATTGTCACTTCTCATTGTTCCTTGGTGTTAGATCTTTTAAGCCATCACTTTCTGTTTAGTGGCTACTAATGCTTAGCTACTGCTGCAAAGACAGTGGGCTCAATCTTGGCCCCCTGCTGCCTTCTGAGTGGAGTTTTCATGGTCTGAGTGTAATCACTGGTTTGCTCACATCAACTGAAGACAAGCAGTATAGGATGATTAAAATGACTGGTCACTAAGTTAACCAGAGTCTGTAATGTAAAGATTTTCACTTGTTTACTCCTGTTAAATTGTCTCTGTCAAAATGGGATGCAAAGAAAATAAATATTATGATTTCCAGGCATCATTCCCTCTCTCTTTCGACTGCGTGGTGGAGCTGCTGTAGCGTTGTCGCCTCACAGTAAGACATTGTCCTGTTCGATTCTCAGCTAGAGCGTCTTCTGTGTGGAAACATACGTGAATGGGCATACCTTCGATGAAGGTTGTGCGTCAGAGCTGGCAACTCGGCACGTAAAAATCTACTGCCAATCATTAGCGGACCGGAGTTCCGCTGTGGCGACCCCTAACCGGGAAAAGCCGAAAGACACAACAAGCCACAACATTCCCTCTCTCTTTCTATAACAATAGTACAGCTTTACCAGAAAAACAACTGAGGTGCTGTCAATGATAAAAATGTTGCACCATTTCTATAAAGAAAGACAAATAGATTCAGATATTGAAGTGTAATAAATGAAGTAAAACTGATATATTTTTATCATTTGTTTTATGCACCATTGTATTTTACAGAATATTAAAATCACAAACTCCTCAACGTCTAAAATTTAGAAAAAAACAGGCAAAATAATTATGCCATCCACTTCCATCTTTTTCCGTTAATGTTAGACTTGTAGATTCCTCACAATCAAAGTATTAAGAAGCATGTCTCTTAGATCAGATTCATTGCGAGACAGGTTGCTGCCATTAACACCACCTACTGTAAACAGCCCTAAATTTATGTTTAAAAGATTGCAAGGAATATGACACCAGAAGTACTCATCATTTTTTTAATACATTTCTGAATATCACAAAGTGCATTTTCAGTGCCCTGTAAATGAAGCCTATATTCCCCTACTGTAGCACACTGTAGTCGAATAATATTATCAAACCTTACATTAACAATGTATGGTCATGCCAACTGTTTTTTTTTAACTTTATTAAATTCTCACATTTAAACAAAGGCATTAAGTTCACATACATTAATAGAAAACAAACCATACTAACATTTTTCATTATTTTCATGCATTATAAATATGTTTTCTTCTTAACAATTACCATTCACTTCAGCTTTACATAAATTGTGCAATCCTTGCCGTCCCTTAAACCTTACTCCACTTCTTCCTTAACATTATTCTACACATGTCATTCCCACAAATTCCACTAGTTTCTATGTAATTTGCTCCTCCTACTTTCTAAATATCCTACCTCCAGTTCTTCTACTTTCTTTACAATACCCTCTACTTAAGTACGGTTGGTTTACATTCTAATTTCCATTTTCTAATAATTGCTTTTTTGACAGCCAACAGCATTTAACCTAGTAAGGTCTTACTATGTTTGGCAATTCAGATCCTATAGCCTATATCAAAGTTCAAAAGGATAATTTTCTTATTTATAACTGTTTGCTCTGCAGAATTTCTGGCAAAGTGCTTTGTAGGAAAGTTTTTACAAACTGCCAACTCGTTACATTCACAACAAAACATTTTCCCAGTAACCTCTCTCTGTTCCATCAGACCTCTGGCATTTGATCTGCACCTGAGGAAAACATTTCTGAAGTCTTGTTTTGGGATATAAAAATACATATGCAAACACTTCTAAGCAAAAATCCTGGAACTTCTGGACCCTGTTGTATACTTGGAGACATACAGGTGTTCTCCCATTGCTCATTTAATATATTGCCTTCTATTCTCTCTTCCCAATCTTTTTTAACCTCCTCTGATTACTATAGTTATCATGCAAAATTGTACATGCCATACTAATGATTCCCTTTTTTATCTACAACTTTTGTTCTAGACTCATGCTGATCCTGCACTAATTCGAAGAAAAGCTTCAATCATAACCATAAAAATCCAGCTGCTGTGTGTTCATGCCTGCATACACCAGAGTGTTAAAGATATATGTGAGTTCAGTCCACTTCATATGGCTTTCAACTTAGCTTTCTTTATACTTTAGAAACTATGAAGTGCCTCTTCAGAGTAACAGCATATAATATTTTTTGAAAGACCTTTCCTGGAGAAAGAAACTACCTCCTAATTCTAAATGAAAATACATCAGACTTATATTTATGTATCCTCTTAATGAGATGTTTGCTGATGCTGTGCCTAAACATATATTTAATGTATGACTTGAAAATTCTGTTTGCCACTGTACATGTGATTCACACCTTAAGTTTTCCTAAAAGTTTAGGACATTTATTTTTCAGTGCTTGCTAGCAATTTCTAGAGCTGACCCCACATTTTCATTACAGATATTTCTTCCATAACACTAGCTAGAAAGTTATCATGTTTATCTGAATACTGAACAAACAGCAGTTCACAAATCGTTAACAACTTTTAACAAACAGTTCTTCCTCCTATCATCATTTAAAAGACAGCAAGGGAAAATGTGACTTACTATGCACCCCATGTTATTTACCTTAATATCTACTTTATCACATAAGTTGTGCAGTATACAGGTCAGTTTACAATCTCTGCTTACTGTTTAAGTTATTTTGCAAAAGTTTTTTTGGCTTGGTGGAAATAAAAAGTCACCTGTCTTCCTTACAATATAAGGCCAAAATATGTATAATGGAAACATGCTGTAAATATCCAAGTGCTGCTGACATTTATTGTTTCTTACAGCTCACCCATCTAGATTAATAATGTAAAAAATCTCAAGTATGGAACACCACTTAAAATAAGGTATTTCATCTCATATGCTCTATCTTGAACAAATAAGCAGAAAACATATAGGTACAACATCACAGGCCACAGTGGTGTCATGTACAAGTATCTGATGCTGAAAAATGATTATTATAACATGCATTTGACTACAGCAAATGGTTCAGGATCTGCCAGACATAGAAGAAAGACCTGAATTCTTCTGAGTACTGAAACCTTTCAGCAATATATTAGTTGCTCAGCACTGCCAGCACTGACAGCAAGCACCCTGATCCATTAACTGTAAATCACTGAGCACACTTGCATAGTAGGCAATGTACCAAAAGACAGACTGGGAAAAATTCAGGACACAGACTGCCTTAAAACATGCAAATACCAAGCAAGTTAGTAAATTATTTGCTGATAAAAACTGGTACAAGTATGTTACATGCAATATCAACTATGAAGTAGTTATATTGCATTAGCCAGTCAGTGAATCAAAAGTATCCGACTGTAAAGTATGTTCTTACCTTAGGGAATATTAAAATGCCTTTCTTAGGCTTTGTGAGCATTTCCCTAAATTACGTGCTGTAGTTGAATGGGTTTTGTTTTCAGTAAATCTTACAACTTGTTTAAAACAGTAAAAGCCTTTGTATATTAAGATAAAAAATCTCTGCTGTCAGGATATTCCAAAGTTTGCCTAGTGCCTCGTCAGAAGAAGAGAATGCATTCTTGTTTGACTACATACAATGTATTACTCTGTCTGTGATAAGTTTAATCTTAATGATATCTTGTATCATTCATAATAATCTGGTTTCAACACAGAAATTACTTTCAGCCTCTCGTGGCCTAGCTTTCAGCCAGCATGATCCTTTGATCCAGTGTTTTCATGTTGAATGTTAAACCACTATTACTACTGCACTAAAACTTTCATCACACTGCTTCATCAACACAGCACACCAATGCTTGTTGCCCGTGTAGTTGTCAAATTTGTATACACTACCTGCAAATAATCACTAGAAGCAGGGATTTATACACAGAATAAGACTGGTTCTTGTAAATAAATGAAGTAATTTCTGATAAATGCCATGTCACAGACACACACACACACACACACACACACACACACACACACACACACACACACACACACACACACACACACCTTATATTTCATGCTGCTTACTGGCTTAAGCCTAGGTGAACCCCAGCCTTTTTTCTTCAGAGTTCTAGGTAGACAGAATCCAATAAATATGCATTGTTTGTTTTAGAAATAAAATTACCATTCATGCTTTCACAATATGCACATTAGCAAGTCTGCAGACTTGGCATAATTGCAACTGAGGTCACATGAACATATATATTTTTTTAGAAACATTGGTGCAAAAGCATCATACAGTATAATTAATGATGTGATTTGTGAAGAACACGTCTATCCTCTGTAACAGCAGGACTATTACCAGCAGGTGTTACAACTGCTAGAAATGTAAAACTTTTCCATGCTGCCAAGAACCTTCCCTCTCCATATACCATGGGACCGTGCCTCTCCACATGTTCACTGCTGCTTTTCAGCTCAGTGTGTTAAAATGGCCACAGGCTGACACACATTTAAATTATTGGTTTCTGTAATCTTTAATTTCATGTTTTCTCACATACCATTCAGACATGTCTTCTAGGTGTTTAGTTTCTTTCTTTTTGAAGTTTCTTCTCTCAAAAATTGTGAAGAATATGCTACTAGCCAAACTAATGCGATGCAGTAAAGCCATCAAAGTTCGAAGATTGCACTACTTCAAACAACAGTAAATAAAACGGCTTGTTTTCCTGACTGTAGGACTCACCACAGGTTTTCTATGCAACAGTCACTCAGAATGTATTTTTGAGTATTTGTTTGACTGTTGCAGACTGTTTTGAAAAAATAAACACTGCTGGTTAGAGCTTTAGTTGTTTTTCACTGTCTCTTTCATTTTTCTCTGTTTAATTAATATGGCATAGAATGGGACTGCAACATGCACTCAACAGGTGTAGGGGATTTCAGTTATAACTGTATCTAATATAGCCCAACTCTTAATTAGATGCCTGCAATGTGCTGGTGTAGAAAGCTGTGCATAGTTATGCTAGACTGAGCTTGAAACTGGTCAGTATTGATCAGTGCACCACCCCTGTAAACACATGTAAATACATAAATACAATAAAATAATGCACAGAGATAATCACCTAGCACCGTAAAACAACTCACAGCAGCCATTAGTGTCACTACATTGCACAACTTAGCCCACAGACAGTGCAAATAGCTCAAGAGAACTGTGAAGTAATTTAGGCCATTGCTGCTACAAACAGCTCATTTAAAGTCCGGAACTTTACATCAATCAAGTTTTACTTCAAACTCGGCAATATGGAAGGTCAGCCTACTTGTTACCCCCGTTTCTAGCCTCATAGCTTAAGGCATCCTGAAGAAGTGTACCAACTGCCTTTTGCTCGCAGATAATGAACTCCTACTAAAAGCAAATAACTCTGTGAGGGATGCAAATGTTTAAGAGATAAGGAGGCCTCAATCTCACAAAAAACACACACTCTATACACTCAACCCTGGCACATAATGCAATGGCCTATGCTAATGCTATAAAGAAATCCTAACTTAAGACTCCTACACCCATAAGGATTAAGTCTCAGCAAAAATCAAAATCAAACATCACAGCACATAATATTTCACTTTTAACAAAGAGTCGCTGTGAGATAAAGGATGTCACGTCCAGGAGACAGAAACACTTCAAAAACAAAAAGGTTTAGTGATTGGTGACTCCATAGTGAGATACATAGACGTCCCGCTCACTAGGATAGGTAAAGACAGCAAGGCAGTGTGTTGTCTTTCAGCTGCCAATATCTTAGATTCCTCAAGGGCCCATAGGACCCTTGCACCAGACTAATATAACTACGACATGGCAGCTGTGCATGCAAGTGTGAATAATCTGTGGCAAAAAAACATGAGGGAGATGCAGAAAGATCTGTCTGAGCTCTCTGCATGTCACAGCTGCAGGTAAAACCCTGCTACTCATCAGAATCCTTCCATTTCATAGGTTCATAATTAGGCTAACAACTATAAGGGCCTTTTTAACCCTAGCCATGCATTCCAAATCTCTGATAAGTTCTGGTATCCTTGATAAGTGTTAAGCAGGGACTTGGGAGATGAAGCATTTATAGGCAGAGGCCTGGGAGAAGAACCATTTACAGGTTTCCTGTGCCCATTAGTGACATAGATGCCAAATCAGGGATGTATTTCCTGTTCCCCATCCAATTGTCTAAGTTACACGTGAATTGGCTTAGGGAGGAGCTCTGCTTCACACAGATGGGGAGTCTGTTCTAGAGATTGTGTAATCTCTGGGATACATAGCTGTCTCTCCAGCAGGCCCTATTTATATTACAGGCAAGGTTTAAGTCTTTAGAATGGGTAATTCTGGTGCTGTTTGTTTTGTGGATATGCAGGAGGTTCTTCAGAGTGGGGTCTGACAATTCCCTGTATGCCAGGCATAGATCTCCTCTCAATAACCTGTAGGAGACACAACGCAGACATGGGGTTTTAAGGTGGTCTGCAAAGGACATGTTATATATGCCCTGTATTCTTTTGGTGGGGAACCTCTGTGGACATTCCAGTTTTTGAAAATGCCTGGTTAGGTACATACCAAAGGGGACACTGTACTCAATAACAGGTCTGATGAATGCCGAATACAAAAGAGAAATGATTTCCTTGGTCCTAGATGCCATACGTTTGTTTATAAGTTGTGCATCATAGCATGATTTCCTCATTAGTGTAGACAGGTGATGGTCAAAGGCTAGATTACTGTCTGTGTGTGTGTCCCTACGTCCCTGACTACTGGGTCAACTCTAAAGGGTGTGTTGCCAATATGAGAGTTACCAAAGGTGGATGACTTCCCGAAGGATACTACTATGCATTACTTGGTATTTAGTTTTAGTCCATGGCTCTGACACCAGTTCTTTGTCTGTGTTAGCCCTTCCTGGAAAACATCTGTGTTGATGTTGGATTCAGAGACAGCTCCTAATTTGCAGTTATCTGCAAATTTTCAGCCAGAGAACACAGACATTGGCCTTTATTTCAGAGAAGTAAATGCACGCAGACCAATGATTGAGTACAACGCCCCATTCGGAATGTACCTTACCCGACACCTGCAGCAGTTGGAAAGACCCCAAAAGTTCCTCACCAAAAGGATAAAGGGGCTCAAACATATGTCATACGATGCCCAACTGAAGAAACTCCAGCTCTATTCAGTCGCATACCATCTGCTCAGAGGTGAACTGTGCCTGACATACAAGGCCATGTCCAACCCGGAATTAATGGACATGCTCCACCTCAAAAAATCCAAATCCACCAGAGCCACGAGAGCAAGAGACTTAAACCTCAACACAGATATAAATAGGACGTGCTGGAGGGACAGATTCATCACCCAGAGACTCCCTACACTATGGAGCAGAATCCCAGTCCATGTGAGGCAGAGCCCCTCACTGACTCTGTTCAAGAGAAATCTTGACGAGTGGATGGGAGATCGTAGGTTTACCCCGGGAATCATCTCTGTATCACTGCTGGACAGAGGCACATCAAACTAATGGGTATAGTATTCTCATCCTAAGGGGTGGTGAAAGCCACACACACTCTGGCTAGGCTTATAAATGCCCTAGGGCAGATAGCCTAGTATGAACCTATGAACCTATGAACCCTTTTGTTTGTACCTAACCAGGCACATCCAATAATCGGAAAATCCACAGAGGTTCATAATTAAAGGAACACAGGGAGTAAGTAATGCCCTATACAGACCGCCTCAAATTCCTAGCCTTGTATTCTGTCTCCTACAGGCTGCTGAGAGGAGCTATATGCCTACCACACAATGCTTTGTCAGACCCCACCCTGATGGAACTCCTGCATATTCACAAAACAAAAAGCATCAGAATTACCCATTTTAAACTCTTAAACCTTGCCTGTGATATAAACAGGACCTGCTGGAGAGACCTGTCTGTATCCCAGAGACCACCCTTTCTCTGGAACAGGCTTCCCCATCCATGTGAAGCAGAGTTCCTCCCTAACCCAATTCAAGTGTAACTTGAGCAACTGGAAATTCATCCCTGGTATGGCACCTATGCCTCCAATGGACATAGGCAACCAGCAAATGGCTCATCACTCAGGGTCCTGCTTGTAAATGTTTCATCTCCCAACCATTGCTTACATTTATCAAGGGTATCAGAACTTGTTAGAAATTTGGGATATGTGGCAAGGCTTAAAAATGTTTCAGTGGACATCAGCCTGTTATACACCTATTAACCTAATTCCCAGAAGTCTAAGTGGGAAACCCAGAACGAGATCTAGATACAGATTACATTTTCCTGTGGAAAAAAAGCTCTTTGAACTGAGATTCCTCGATACATCCCAGGAAAACAATCCAGTGAGAATTAGACAAGACAGATGTACATTCTTCTGGAATCTCAGTTTGTGTAGGAGATCCCTTACACCTTGGAAAATATTCTGAAAAGAAAAGCAAATCGTCTAATTAATGGAAAATGTGAACACCTTGCAGTCTTCAGTAGGCTATCACAGGAGCAAGATACTGTAAATCCCATTATAACAGTGGATAGACCAAAGGAAAATTCAGAGAAACTGATAATGTGATCCAACACAGAAACTCTCTAGAATCTTCTGAAATATGGCTTTAGGAATGTGATGATATGCACCTGTTAAATCTTAGGTTACCAGAAAACTCATGAAAATGTGGGATAGCAAAATGAAAAAGGCTAACACTTAGAATTTGGAATCAGAAGTATTTTTAAATAAACCTGTTTCCTAAAAGAATAGGAGGGAGAGATTGTAACACCCCCATGAGAGACAATGTTACATGACAGGATGGAAAAGAAAACTTAAATGTGAGTGAGGGGGATCCCACAAAAAATGGGGAGAAGAGAATCCCCACTGCCAAAGGTAATCTTGAAGAATTTAGGGTTTACCAGGGTGGGAAGTCTTGTAAACATACAGATTTATTAAAACTGTCCTAATCCATGTGGCGCCTCTTGTTTATGGAAACTCCCTGCCATAGATTTTTTAAAAGCTGGGCTTACCAGCATCTTGCTGGGTCAGGTTAATTTGCCTTTAAAAGAAAGTAGTAGGGAGACATTAAATCCCTTGACCATCTTGGAGAATCAACATACTCCTCTCATCACTCTTAACAAGGACCTCTGCAGCAGATGGTCCAAAGCTAACTCTCTATATAATGGAAAATGTTTATTTTTCCACATCATCTGTGAGGTTTTAAGAATGTAGCTAGTCAAACCTCCTTATAACAGTTCCAGTGGCAGCAGACCTGGAAGTGCCAACAGCAGAATCATAAGCACATTTCAAACAATGACTAGCCATTTGAGACACAGAAGGAATCAAGTTAGACCAAGCACATTTTTCCTCAAAAGAGGAAACATGTCCAAACATTCCTCATATTCTTACAACAGGCAAGCATAAACTTCAACATATGGGCTTGACAACTGAGAATTCAAAAACAAGCATTACAGAAAAATACATTTTCCCCCAAATCTATCAGAAATCTATCAATGGGGCGTGGCTAGGATGTAGACTGGTTGGCAGCATCTTTTCTCAGCTCTGCACTCAAAAGATATTTCTGACAGGAATTTTTAAAAACTAGATATTGTAGACAAACCTATTTTGTTGAATTACTTCTACTAATATCACTAGAAGTCTACAGTGCAAAACATTTGGCTTTAAACATTATTTTTCCTGTCAAAAACAAGAAGGAAGGTATCTGAATCTACTGAAAATGAGCTTTTCTAAGCATACCACACAGGACCAGACAATGAAAAAGGAGATACAGTCTTTATTAAATGCTATACAAGACTTGTCAGTGAAATTTGACAAAATGAATACCAAACTGGACACTTTTGAGGAGAGATCTACAAAACAAATACAGCAACTACAAGAAATAATGACGCAACAGAAGTCTCAAATAGCTAACATAGAGAGATCCTTAAATGATACTGAGGGCAGACTCTCAGAACAAGATCTTCAGCTACATTTTTTATCACAACAAAATACTTCATTACAAAATAAAATAGAGGATCTAGAGAACAGTTTCAGACGAAATAACCTTCGCATCTATGGGCTACCAGAGAAAACAGAGGGAGATAAGATGGTGACTTTCCTTACTACCTGGTTACCAGAAGTTTTAAAATTGCCTGAAGCTCTTTCTTATGGAATTGAAAGAGCCCACAGATCCTTAAGAGCTGCTTCATCAACCATCAAATCAAAAAAATCACCCGAGATCAATAATAGTAAAGTTTTTTTCATCACAGGACAAGGAACTTATTTTAAAAACAGCATGGTCAACTTCTTCAGTTAAATACAAAGACAACATAATCAGATTTGATAATGATTATTCTGCTGGAGTTATAACTGCAAGAAAAGAATGTCTCCCTCTGATAAAGGAATTGAAAAAAAGACAACTTAAAGTCCACTTGCTGTTCCCTTCAAGAATAAAAATATTTTTTACTGAAGGTCCTAAAACTTTTGACACTCTGCAAGCAACAGTTTCTTATCTTTCAGCTAATAAAACCTTGGATAACGTGGAAGAAATGGATTTCTCCCAATTTGGGGTTAAGCGTCACTTAGAAAAAAATGAATGGAGCACTGCTGACAAGAAGAAGAAACGATAAAAGACATATGAAAAACACAAACATTATTGTCTTCTATTTGCTCTGTAAGGCAAAAAAGTTCTTTGAAAGCATTCATGCTTTACACATGTGTCAGTCTTTGAAGCAATACAAATACAAGATAAGCAGGACATTTTATAACTAAAGGAAACAACCCACAAGAAAGCAAGGTAACATATCTTTCTCTATTACAGTGTAAATACTTACAGTCATGATTTTTATAACTGTAAATGATGTTTAGATAGTTCATTTATAAATTACCTGCCTTTTACTGCTAGTATAGAATATGATGTATTTACACTGACATATTAATGTGGTGTGTTTAAATGAGCGTGATTCCTTTTTATATTATTTACACTAAGCTGCATGAAATATCTAAACTGATGTATTTAATACACATAATAATATATAAAAACTGATAGTAATAACTGTCAAAAAGTAATTATCTATTCTTTGATGCTAAAAGTGCCTTTTTGACTAACAAACAACTGTTTGGCTTGTATATCTGCCCTTAATGTTAAGAAAACTAATAGAAGTTTAATGACCTGGTGTTCAGTTTAAAAAAAGCCCTAAAAACTTCACTTACTTTGTTTTTGTCTTCCCGCCATGGTCACGAGCTGGGAACTCTTATTTTACCACCCCTGAATGAAGGTTCTTCAGTTAGAATCCATTACAGTGTGTTAAACCTTCTAACAGCACAAAATGAAAGTAAACAGTCATGAGTGATGTCAGCACTAAAACAAGACAGTATGGGTGTGGTGTCAGCTTCTAAGCTACTTAAAGTAACCAGCACACTATTTATGAGATGGCAAAGTGCTTTTACAGTTTTAACAAATATTAAAAGTACACTGAAGTACCTAATGAATTTAGAAGGTATCAACACATACATGACGTTTTATTATATTGTAATATTTGTTATTCATTTTGAATTGTACACATAAACAGCACACAAAGCTTAAAAAGAAGTATATCACTTGGAAGAAACTGTATGAATAGTTAACACATACAGACTTTACTATAATTTTTTCTGATAAGATCACCCACGTAAATTACTATAATTTAACTTAATTTTATAAAAATTTAATATATTTAAGTTCTTGACTGGAACTATATAACATATTTGTAAACACACTGCAGCTAGTGTACTCAACCTTAAAGATAGTAAGTCAATTAGGTTCATGAATATAGCTATGTGTTATTAGGCATTTTAAGGGTAAAAAGGAGTTGCTGTTTAATTATCAAGATAATCTGTAAATATTAAATTGTTCAAGTAGCACAATCATTAAGCAGTAATGAGCAAGAAAAAATCTCAGACTTGCTTATGATATTGTTTTATATATATATATATATAGAGAGAGAGAGAGAGAGAAGAACTGCTGAATTATAAGTATGCTTTTATTAAAGGCAAGTTATATTAATATTGAACATCCTCACTGAAAATGAATAGTTGTGTAGAGACACAGTAACTCCCATTATATAACCAAGACTAAAGAGATTGTCTTGTATGTCTAAATTGATCAGCCTTGAACCTTAGATTGCAAATAGACATGCAACATACTTTTACTTATAATACTGAATATATATTATATAACATCACAAACGCTAAAGCCATTGTCAGCTACATCTCATATCAATCAGCATTAAAATATGATTTGAATAGCATAGGCATTTACTAACATATTGCTGTTGGTACCTGTTATGCATATAAGTAACAGGTCTAATTTCTGTCTATGAAAGTAAATACCAGGCTGTGTGCATTTGTTAATTATGAAACAAGAGCATGCTATCTATTCTTTTTAATATCCTATAGGTATGTACTTGTCACAGACACACACATGCTGCAAAGCTGCTAGTTATTGCATATTCATTAGTATATTTCTGACTGCAGTGTTATAAATATATGGTGTGGACCACTTGAGTTGAGAATATGTCTCTATATTGGGCATGTTCTCTGTTTGAACGTTGTATATTATCTATAATATGATATGGAGTACCCTCACTAAATTAAAAGAAGCCACAATAGAAACAAATATTTATTAAAAATGGAGAATAGAAGGATGAAGAGAAAAATGAAGGAAAATGGTTGATGGTTATATAAGGTTATCTTTTCCCGTGTATGTAGAAGAGTTGACAGTAATAAGTACCAAACAATTGTGTTATAGCATATTTAAAGCCTACTTTGCTTCTCATATTTTCCAACCTTACAGTTATAATGCTGCAGATAAATCCTGTAATATCATAGGGAGTATGAGTTGCTATTTGACAAATGACATATGTGGTACACTAGCGATGAAATATGCCAGTGGCACTAATAAATATATAGGAATTGCTAAGAAATATAGTCTTAAACTATATAATACCAATGCCAAAAACAAATTAGTAGCATTCATACCACTAAAATATGACTTTTTGAATTAAAAGAAAACTATAAGATTACTGATAAATGATAATACAAATGAAACGTTATATTCATTGTTATGGATACTTTCTGATTTAATCAACTTGTGGCATGGTTAACTGATGCATATAATGCTTAACATTTTTTTTTATGTATGTATGCATATATGTGTGTATGTATGTATGTATATATATATATATATATATATATATATATATATATATATATATATATATATGTGTGTGTGTGTGTGTGTGTGTATGTATGTATATGTATATATATATATATATATATATATATATATATATATATATATATATATATATATATATATTAATAGGTAGACCATTACAATAAATTTGATGCCACTCACACTATAAGGGAGATAGACAGCAAGCATATTATTTTTAAGATGCATAACCGTTATTGATACACAAAAGATATATTAAAATAAAAGATTTTCCTTTACAATTTAAACAAAACCAAATAGTTAAGTATTAAATCTATGTATAGTTGTGTTGCCTTAGTGTTTTATAAAATATTAAAAATAGATAAAGACTGTATTTAAGTAATCTGTAAAGACAGATACATGTATACTTAAAAGATATATAAGATACTTTTCATTATAAAACTACCATATGGCGGGGCCAGGGGAGGATGCTGAAATGCAGACTTAGAGAGATCGCTTGAATGATTAGATCATTCAAGGATGAGATGTTTTTTCTCATGGAGGGGTTTGGTGGTTGTTTATCTTATATTGTTCTAAGTTATGATCTTGTAATTTACTTTTATTGGGTGTCTATAATCTATTGTAATACTGTTGGAAGAAGAAAGAACAAGTCATTCTCTTCATGTACACACATCTACACATTATTACGAGTATATGAATATGGATAAAAGCAAAGCTAATATAAATCCAATTGCAAAATGTATATCTCTTAATGTAAATGGTTTAAATAATAGCTGCAAAAGGGGAAGTCTTTATAGATATTTAAAGCTATGTGAAGCGCAACTAGTATTTTTACAGGAAACACACCTTACACAGGAAGGCATAAATAAAATAAACAATAAAAATTATACAATACTAGTAAGTTCCACCTATAATTAGAAGCGAAGGGGAGTAGCAATTTTGTGGAAAAACACTATTTTAATGCCTAAAATCATAAACACGTTCCATGACAACTCAGGAATGTTTTGTCTAGTGACAATATCCATCAATGAAATTATATATATATATTAGTGAATATTTATTGGATACCAGGACTAGGTGTTAGAGTGGCCAAACAACACTTAGAAGACATTGTACAATATACCAAAGGCAATTTAATCATAGCTGGAGATTTCAATTGCATTATAAAAGAAACTGACACAAATACTAAAACTACACGTAAGAGATCACCTTTAACAAAGCTGTTATCTGAGTTTGTTGAAACTTTTAATATAGTTGACATAAATGAGTATGCTATCCCAGATTCACTATTCTTTACACATTTTTCCCATAGACATAATACATACTCTAGAATAGATAGTGTACATAACAAAGGATTTAACCTCTAAATTAAATAAAGTCAAGACAATTTCATGTCCATTTTCAGACCATAACACCATAACGTTTGAGATAGACTTATGTTTCAAGAGAAGGATATCAGTAACAAGAATACCATCTTACATAACAAATCTCAAAGATTTTAAGGAATTTTATATTAAAGAGACACAAACATTCCTAGATATCAATCTTACAAAAGATGTATCTGAAATATATATATGGGATGCATTGAAAGCATACCTATATGGAAGAGCGGTGGGATGGTATAAAAATAAACAAAAACAGTGGAATAAGGAATTAATGGAATTACAGTCAAAAGTACATAATTTAAAGCTTGATATTCAAAACGGAAACACCAACTTAATAAAAGAACTAGAAGATACTAATAAAAAATACTCAGACACACTACACCACAAAACAATGATCAACTTAGAAAAAATTAAACTATGTTACTATTCAATGAACCCTAAAAACCAACGAAGAATAGCAAATAGGACTAAAAAGATTATTAAAACAAATCAAATCAAGGAAATACATAATATAGAAACCAAAAATAAAGTATTTGATTTAGAAGGAATATTAGAAGCTTTTAGGCTATTTTTTCATAAACTTAATAATCAAAATGAGAAAACAGAAACACATTCAGTATTGAAAGCTTTTCTCAAAAACAATGTTAAAGTTAGGTTATTAGAGGAGCAGGTACAACTAATAGATAAACAAATAACAATGACAGAACTTAAAGCTGAAGTAAATAAGCTAAAATTAAACAAAGCTCCAGGTATAGATAATATCACCCCAGAAATGTTTAAATTACTATCAAATGAGGCTTTGCTGTTGTTATTGAATGTCTTTACATCAGTTAAAAATGGTAAAGACATTCCTCCTTCTTGGAAGTACACATTAATATCATCAATTCTGAAACAAAATAAAGATCCCAGTGAATGTTCATCATACAGACCCATTTCACTTCTTAATATAGATTATAAAATTTTTATGGCAATACATGCTGCTTGAATAAAACAATTACTACCACTTTTGATAGAGGAGGATCAAACAGGTTTTATAAAAGATAGGAACACTTATGACAACATTAAAAGAATTCTTTCCTTAATTGATTATATAAATGTCACAAAAAACAAAATGAATGTTATTAGCTTAGACATAAATAGCGCATTTGATTCAGTGAACTGGGATTATCTGTGGTTAGTTTTAGAAGAATATGGCTTCTCAAACAACTTCACTTTGTTAATAAAATCATTATATGAAAAATCATTGGCTTATATAAAACTGGGATCTTGTCTGTCTAAATCTACTAAAATAACTAAGGGCACAAAACAAGACTGCCCTCTTTCTCCATTATTGTTTGTGCTAGTCATTGAACCCTTAGCAAATAATATACGTATGGATAAAAATATTGAAGGAATACAACTAGACAACAGCCTACAGCTTAAAATTCAACTTTTTGCTGATGACATTTTAATTACCTTAAAAAATAATAATAGCAGTTTAAAAGCATTATGGGACTCAATTCAAAACTTTCAAAACTTTTCAAGTCTTAAATTTAATGAGAACAAAACAAATGTATTGCTTATAAATACTAATAAAAAAGATCTAAATAAAAAATACCATAAATATATCTCTACCGATAATATAATTAAATACTTGGGAATTATAATAACTAACAACCTAGATACTACAATTGAAACAAATTATAAAGAGACCTTAAATAATATTAAAAATCTAATACAAAGATGGAATAAATTCTTCTTTTCAATGGAAGAAAGGCTTTATGTAATTAAAATGATCATATTTCCAAAAATTCTTTATGTCATACAAGTGTGCTCTTTGCCACCAGCTAAATCACACCTAAAACAATTAAATGATTTAATGGTAAGATTCCTATGGTATCCAAAAAAACCAAGGATAGCTATGAAGTATCATCTAGATGATTGGGATATAGGTGGCATAGGTTTACCAGACATAGAAATATATTTGCATTCATCCATTATTAAAACAATATCATTATGGCTAAATACAAAATATACATCAAAATGGACGCTAGTTCATGAGAGAATCTGGTTAAAATCAGGATTTGTAGTAGCAAATAAGTATACAGATTTCATACCAAACAATTTTCTATGGCTGATGAAGGAATATATGATGATACATAAGAATAAAAATATAAGTTCCAAATACATTACTTATACATTAAAAATTTTCCAAAATCTTATTAATAGCAATCCTGATATTAAAGCATGGTCATTTAGTCCATTAGCTCTATTCAGTCTCATACCGCTTGCTCAGAGGTGACCTGTGCCTGACATATAAGGCCATGTCAAACCCAGATTTGATGAATATGCTTCACCTCAAAAAATCTAGATCCCTCAGAACCACAAGGGCGGGAGACTTAAACCTTGACACGGTTATTAATAGAACGTGCTGGAGGGACAGATTCATCACCCAGAGACTCCCTATGCTGTGGAACAAAATCCCGGTACATGTGAGGCAGAGCACCTCGCTGGCCTTGTTCAAGAGGAATCTTGACCAATGGATGGGAGATCGCAGATATACCCCAAGGGTTACTTCAGTGTCACTGCTTGACAGAGGCACAGCAAAATAATAGGCATAGTTTTATTCAAACTAAAGGGGTGGCGAAAGCCACATAACTATGGGCTAGGCTTATAAATGCCCTTGGGCAGATAGCCTAGTATGAACCTATGAACCTATTTCTTTTATATCCAGTAGCGTACACACAAGGTAATATAATAACATTTAATATGGAAGTAGTCAACATGCTTAAAGAAAAGGGATTAAAATATTGGCATCAATTGCTAAACTCTGGGATACCTCTGACAATAGACCAGATTAAACAGAAATTAAATATGGAAGATAGTTCGTGGTTACATGTACAAGAATTAAGACAGTATATATTAAGCAAACAAGAAACAATGCAACCATCAATAAGACAAAATGTTCCTAACCTTATAGAACATATAATATTACTAACGAATCAACCCATTACTGGAAAGGGATACTTATCATCTATTTATAAAACAAAAAAATAAAAATGCGTAATAATGACAAAATATGGAATTATTATAGATCAGTTAATGGACATGTGCCAAATGACAGAGATAAAAAACTAATTCTTCTCTCTCCAAAGCAGACATCACTTTCATTACATTGGAACATTGGAGACTTTTTACATGGCAATTCATACACAGATCTTATGTAACCCCTCATAAAATGGAACTTATGTTTAAGAAAAATATTGGCTGCTGGAGATGTGATTTATCAATAAAAGCAGACTGGCAACATATGTTCTACGAATGCCATTTGATTAAACCATATTGGGATAAAGTAAATTATTTTCTGCAAATGGTATTCAATGATAAATTCCAAATTTCCAAATCTATTATTTTGTCTAATGCACCTGTACCCGACTGTGTGCCAAGAACAAAATATGTAATCTTATGGACTCTCCTAGCTATTGCAAGGAAGAACATTAGATCAAACTGGAAATCCAAAGCTTCTCCAACTTTTAAGCAATTCATGAATATGGTGTCAGCAGTATCGCAATTGGAAATGAACACTATTAAAGGAAGAACTGAAAGAACTACATCATTATACGTAGCATGGCAAAAAGTAACTGAAATACTGGAGAATAATGACTGCAGCAGATTATAATCAGGAAACAATTGTATAGAAAGTCAATTATATGTCAACAATAGACACCCTTGTAAATACTTTATTTTGGTTTTAATGTTTGATATCTGTTTAGAGGTTTTAGCCTACCTTTTTAAATAATTTGTAAATACTTCATTGTCATAAATAACCTGCATTCATGTTTTCTTGTTTTTGGAAATGAATAAAAATATTAAAAAAAAAAAAAGAAATCTATCAATGTCAGAAAGACATGTATTAGTATTAACCAAATGCTTTAACAGCAGCTGGAATCACTAAAGCTAACAGCCCATGGGTCTGGTATGAGATGAGCATATAAAAAATTCAAATACTTGAGGAACTTTATACTGTCTAGCTGCTTTCTTGGGGACAGCTGTTTAGCTGTTAGGCAAGTTACAGGCTCTGACAAAAACATCCTCCAAAGCTAAAAGAACAGGAGGAAAAGAGGCAGGTTCTGCAGGTTACAGTTGTAGCAAACCATAACAATTCCCGGTGGACAGAGAAACATCAGTGCACTGAAATAACTGATTCATTCTAGAAATAGTTTCAGAGAAAGATAATTCCTCAAAGGGACTGTCCAAAGCCACACTCTCCTCAGAATCTGAATTAAAAATCTTTGGAGACAAAACAAAATGTCTCCTTTCATACTCAGTCTAGTTAAACGAATC
>NC_056729.1:1398184561-1398187061 GCF_019279795.1 Protopterus annectens
TTCAGAAGGTTAGTTAGCATCTAGGTCATTAACAGTTTTGGACTCTTTAATCTGGGCTCACATCAACCTCCGGGATGCATACCAAACATATGTCTGTTGTGGCAGACCATCAGAGGCTGCAAGGAGCTAAACTCTTCTCATACCTACAAGACTGCCTTCTACCTAGAATCTTAATTAAGGCTCTGATCACTTCATGGCAGTCTTTTTTTTTTATTGCATTCCTCGGAAATCACACTTATGCTTGTGAAATCACAGCTCAACCCCTTCTAAGCAGCTCACATTCATAAGCTGCAGCTTGGATTCACTAACATGTAGACAATGTGCTCTATGTAACCCAAGGTACTGATGCTTCTAAATTCCCAAATGATTTCTGCCTATTTTCATACCAAGGTGCTGGGTCTCATGGCAGCTGCAGTTCTACTGGTTCCCCAAGCCAGATGCAACTTGCAGGTATTGCAGTAGAAAAGATGAGTCCAGTGGTCTCAGACTTCAAACCTAATGGTCCATCTATATATGCAAATGTCATGACAGACAGAACAGGATAAGAGGACTGCCTGGATCCACTTGGGTGCAGTAACAGAAATAAAGGACAGGCCATTCTACATTTCTGTGGCCAACACATGGTTCAACAAGATAGACAGTCACAAAATCACATATAATAGTGGCCAAAATACAACTCAGATAAATTTCCTCCTAGTAAGAAAAGGGAAATGGGGTGCAATCAGTGATTGCAAGGTCATCCCCAGTGAAACATTTGACACAGCATAAACCACAGGCTGACAGAGTTAGCTGTAAGCAGTGGTCAGAGAAGGCTCTGTGGTCATCAGAGACAAGGCTGAAGACTGGTGTGTAAGCACAAGAGTTCAAGGAAACAGGACTCTAGCACCTCAGGAAGAAGAAGAAATAGGTGGAGTTGAAGAAGAATGGGAGCACATCAGAATATCATGTATGTAGACTATAGAACAGATATGCATTTGAGCCAGGTATGAAAATAATGCGGTGCATAAGGTGGTGGAATGCAGAAGTCCTGTGAGTCATTAAAAGAAAAGAGTGCATGAAAAAAAGTAGGAGAAAAAAAAGTACGAAAAGGCGAAGAAGGAATGCTGGTTGGCTAACAAAGAGGCTAAGAGAGCAGTTACAATAGGAAAGAACAAGGCATGAAAGACACTCTACTAGCCTCTGGAAAGAGACTCAGTAGATGGCTCAAAGAAACTCTATCAGGCTGCAAGGCAAAAACAGAAAAATAAAGAAGATAGTCATTACACACCCTTCATAAGAGATGCCAGCAGCAACCTGCTCACCAATCCAAAGGACATCAAAGACAGATGGAAGGAGTACTTCCAGCAGCTACTAAATGAAGAAAATCCTCCAGAAGCTGTACTGCACCAGACACAGCCTACAATGAAAGAAAGTGAAAAGTACACCCTAGAAGAAGTATGAACAGCACTTAGGAAAATGAAGGCAGATTGAGCAGCCAACTTAGATGAGGTCATGGCAGATACGATCAAGGTGGTGGGTGAGTTCGGGGAGAAATAGCTCTAAAGTCTATTCACAGCAGTATGGAGAGAGAGGAAGAGAGACACTTCCCAGATGACTGGAGAACAAGCATACTAGTGCCAGTATACAAAAATAAAAGGGACATCCACACTGCGGACAGTACAGCGGTATCAAATTCCTGACACACCGAACAAAAGTTCTGGAAATGGTGAGTGATAAACAAGTACGCATAGAAGTTAAAGTTAGATGGGAGATGGGCAGTTGGGATTTAGATCAGGATGCAGCACAACCAAACCAGCTTTAAGTATCTGAGAGGGGCGGTCTCTCACATACTGGAAATGGCAGTGTATGGCAGAAGAATGCCAAAGAAGCTGAAAAGAAATGTATACACAACAGTGGTACAACTAGTACTACTGTACTGTACTTTACAGAAATGTGGGCAGCATAGGTACAGCATTTGAGAAAGCTAGAGGCGTTGAAGATGAAGTGCTAAACTGGGTGATAAGATACACAGTGTGAGACAGATAAAGAAATGACATTATCAGAATAGAAGCGCAAGTAGCTCCAATTACAGAGAAGGTCAAACAGAAAAGAATACTGTGGTTTGGGCAAACATGCAGGAAAACAGAAAACAATCTGGTGAAGCAGATTTGGAGGAACTGAAGGCATCCAACAAACAGATGGACGGATTGTCTGAGAGAAGATCTATGACAATCAGGCATGACTGTAAGAAGGTAGGAGATTGGCATTGAATCAACAGAGATGGCGTCAGCTGATGTGACACCCTGAACCTATGTAGAAAAATAGGAAAAAGGGGCTGCTGATATGATGATCCACCTAATATGGATTTCAAAAGTCTGCAAGGTGCAGCTACAATGGCAGATGCACCTTTTCAGCTTAACTAAAGGGAATCCTCTTCTATAATTCATCTTATGTGAAGGAAAGCCCTTTCAATTACCTTTGCCTTGTCACATCAAGACAGTCACCATGGACACATCAGCCA